>NW_027466448.1:47500-77500 GCF_050575085.1 Anarhichas minor
GCCCAACGTTATAAAAGTGAGTTTTTAGTTCATTTGACATCTAAAATAAACCAGAAAGAGTAAAACAAAGCGATGTGTAAAGAAGAAGAGGGTCAAAACATTGCTGTGCAAACAGTGTTATACTGTGTAACATCCCAGTGAACATTTTGACGGTGAAAAGACGTTAAAAACTGGTTAAATATTTTCATTGTAATACTTGTTTATAGATGTTGACCTTAAATTCGACAGACCATCTGAAAGCGGCTCCTGGGTGACTTTGACTACATAAATATATTTTGGCCACTTTTTAGATCATCAAAACGGATATTTATTTAAAACTGCGGTTACTTTGCATAAGTGTGGACACTTAACACGAATTTGTCGCTTGAGTTGAAATATTTCAACTCACGCAAATACCCTAACGAGGCGAATTTTGTGTATTCAGGATCGCAAATCCGGTGAAATCTGGAAAAACGTTCAATCAACGTCTCTAAACAGTCTGTGAAGAAACGTTGACTTTCAAACCGGTTTTGAACGTCGTTTCAGCGGGAAAATGCTCTCTGTGATTCAAAGAAGATTGTTCATGTTGTATTTAAATTGTTGCTCCATAAATACAAATTGTGTGGGTCACGTTCTGTTTATCCTGTAAGTGTAAACTGAAGATGTGTTATATGACGTATATGTATATTTATGCATATTTTACTGTGATCATCTGTTTATAAGGCATTTAAAGGTGTTTTCATCGACTATTAGAAGATATTTAGGATTTTCAATACTGGCTTTTCAACTGAGAAATGTGGAGGTGGATTCTTCGTTTCCCTTTAACATGATGACATCATATTATTTGCCCGATGTAGACGATGAACTAACTTTCACTTGTGAAACATCTTTTCCACGGAGAGTTGCTCCCTGGGTTGGGTCAAGTTAAGAAGTTGAATTTCCAGAAGGCTCACACATCAGCTGGTCCAGACCGGTAAATACTCCCTCACATCGTGTGAGTAAACGTGCACGCATAAAGTGTGTGTGTGTGTGTCACAGATGCTGCAGCTGCTCCTGCAGACCTCGCCTCCTCATTGGCTGAGACAAACATGCAATTCAGCTGCTGATTGGCCCCCAAAAAGTTTCTATTTTGACGGGAGTCCCTTTAAATGGAACGCCCCGGAGCGCACGCTCTCACTGACCGGAGGCAAGGCTGAGCGCGCGCAGAGCATCACCAACCAGAGAAGACCTCATCACCATCATCATCAGGAGGACCATGCTCGCTGCGTGTCTGGAGTTCGTCGGCCTCGCGCTGTGCCTCGCGGGCTCCCTGCTGGTGATGGTCGCGTGCGGGCTGCCCATGTGGAAGGTGACCGCGTTCATCGACTCCAACATCGTGGTGGCGCAGACCATCTGGGACGGCCTGTGGATGTCCTGCGTGGTGCAGAGCACGGGCCAGATGCAGTGCAAGGTCCACGACTCGGTTCTGTCCCTAACGGGGGACTTGCAGACGGCACGCGCCCTCACGGTCATCTCCGCCGTGCTCGGTGTCGTGGCGCTCGCGGTGACGGTGGCCGGCGCGCAATGTACCAACTGCATCCGGGAGGAGACGGTGAAGGTGCGCGTGGTGAACGTGGGGGGTGTCCTGTACATCGTCAGCGGGCTCTTCGTGCTCGTGCCGCTCTGCTGGATGGCCAACAACATCATCGTGGACTTCCACGATCCGCAGGTGCCGCCGTCCAAGAAGCGCGAGATCGGGGCTGCGATCTACATCGGCTGGGCCGCCACCGCGCTGCTGCTGCTCGGCGGGACGCTGCTGGTCTGCTCATTATCCCGGGGGGCGCGGGACGCGTACCCGATCAAGTACGCGCCCACCAAGACCATCACATCCAACGGGGAGTTCGACAAGAAGCATTACGTTTAAATAAACTTTTATTATAGATTTGGGACTTTTGTTTTTTGGAAACTTCTGCTCAGCTTCATTCAGAGCACGTGGCTGTTTATTGGAGCTGCTAACGGGTTTTAATCTGCACGTGACGTCTCACTGGTTCATTAACTAGTGTTCTTTAAAAAAATAAGATTTCTCATCCGGCAGGTTGCTCAGTCAGTGCGCGCGGCCTCTGATTGGCTGCAGATCTTCATTGTAAATATATTTTTTGTGTTCTCCCAGTGGTCTAGAGAATTGGTCTAGTGTGCTGGTCTAGAGGCTGGTTCCCACAGTGAGCAGGTCTTTGCAGACCAATGAGCATCACGTTGGGATCAAAGAGCTGATTTGCATTTGAGTGTTTTTATACTTCGTCATTTTTGATACGTTTTCTAATAAAGACAAAAAACATCTACGTGTCTGCTTGTTATTTAAAGGCTCTTATATGTGATATGAAATATAACTATGTTCATTATTCATCATTAAAAGCTCCATAACGAGGTCATTTTGAGTTTCATGTTATGATTTTTTGAATGTATTTTGTTTTGTGTGACAAACAAAAGAGCCAGAAAATAATCAGGACTCTGGTTCACACGACCTCGATGGAACAATGCAGCCAGCAGACCAATCAGATTCAGGAAGCTCGGCCTGAATCTGGACCAGTGGAGCAATCAGGACCTCACGTGGAACAACAACAAACTAAATCAGGAAACACAAAGACAGACAAGCGGTTGTTCACAGAAAGATGAACAAAAACTTCTAAAAAGTCTGACTTTAACCAGAATTAAAATATTTCATGAAGTCAAATCAAAGCTAAAACCTCCTGTTCTTCATGTCTTAAAGCTGCATCCTCTCTAGTGTCCACCAGGGGGCGACTCCTCTGGTTGTATAGAAGTCTATGAGAAAATGACTCTACTTCTCTCTTGATTTATTACCTCAGTAAACATTGTAAACATGAGTTTATGGTCTCAATCTCTAGTTTCAAGTCTTCTTCAATACAGCATGATGTTCATTTAGTACATTATGGTCCATTTAGAGTCACACAGACCATAAAGCAGGGTACATGGTGTAGTGGTGCACGTCAGCCTCTAGTGGCCAACAGGAGTATTACAACAACAAACAAACATCCATCTTTTTGTTCAAAGATGAATGAATTAAGATTATCCTGGTAAAACCTTGTTTTTCTCATTAAATCAGATTTAGAACAGTAGGTTTAGTAAGTCTATAAATAGGTGTGGGACTTTCTATACGTCTTTAGAGCAAAGTGAGTATTTTGAATCATTTTTATGTCCGATGAACTGATGAAGATGCTACGGAGCACGTTAGCTTCTGCAGTAAAGGAACACCCGAGTTACACCCAAAGAAAACACTAATCTCACTTTGTGGTTCATTACAAATAAACTGAAATAAACTGGAGTTACTCTGTAATATTGCTTTATAAAAAAAAAAAAGATTTCTTGTAATTATGTTTTTATTATCATCTGCACACAATAAATTACATAAAGATATGTACAAGCTATTGAGGCACAAGACGTCTGTGAGTTCAGCCCCAATAAAGACGACATCGCATGTTTTTAGTCAAACATCAGAAACCGTCTTCAACGTTCAGCCGACAGACGTCATCGACTACAATCACTCAAGAATAAACTCGCACCGACAACCTGATCATTGAATCAGTAAATCTGGAGTCAATGTGGAACAAGTGCTCACGCTGCAGCTTTATTATGAGACACTGTTTTGATTTGTGTGAATCAGAAGTGGGTCACAGAGACCTGAAGGCTCTCCGGCGCCCTCTGCTGGTGAGAAGCTCTCACACAAACTCATTTTAAAAGGCTCGGATACAACTTTGTTTTTTAGCTTCTTATTCACATTTTGGCAAATTGTCTCCATTAAAAGTATCCAGAATGATCTCTGATCAGCTCCTGGTAGCAGTGCACACACAGACGTACAGACTACCATCAGAGGATTACTTTGATAATAAAGAAGATGAAGATTCTCAGGAGAGTTCTGCAGCTATGAGGAGCATCTTTTTCTAGGATTTCTAATCTGATTTATGGAGTTTTATTGATGACAAATAAACCTTTTAACTCTTGAATCTTGTTGAATTTGTCTCTTCAGTTTTACAGTTTTACAGAAGTACAACTACATTATTGAAGTACTGCTTTAAAGTGACAGACGGGGACTTTTAAGCCAATATGTGCAAATTCTCAAAATTAAAAGTATGCAGAATTATCTATTAATAACTTATATTGGTTTTATCTACATCCATGTGTGCACCACAATCACTAGATTACTTTGATCAGAAAGAAAACTTAAAAACATGAAGATTCTCAGGCGAGTTCTGCAGATATGAGGAGCGACGTACTTGCAAAGTTTGAAGTTGTTCTTCTCCGTGTTGAAGATCTTGAATTCCCTTTGAGACACGAGAGTTACTGCAAACCTAAAATCGTCTGAATTCCTCATGAACTTCTGCATCGTCGTCTTCGATCTATAAACCCACAATGCACTTCTTTATCTGGAGAGATGTTAAATGTCCACGTGGCCTACGGCTGGTACTCCTTCAGCACCTGGCCGGCGATCACCAGCCTCTGGATCTCACTGGTGCCCTCGTAGATCTCCGTGATGCGAGCGTCGCGGTAGTGCCTCTCGGCCGGCATGTCGGCCACGTAACCCATCCCCCCCAGAACCTGGATCGCCTTTTAAAAAGTACAAAAATAAGACTTAAAGGTTTCCCTGGAGGCTTTTACGATGAGAGCTCACGGTCTGTTGTTGTTACCTGATGGGAGCAGAAAGTGGCGGTTTCAGACGCCGCTAGTTTGGCCATGGCTGCTTCCTGCAGACAAAAACACAGGGCGGTAAAAAACGTGACGTTTCACTCGTTAAAACTGGTTAAGAGAAGCGGAGCGTACCTTCGTGAACGGTTTCCCTGAATCTCGGAGAAGTGAAGCCTTCCAGATAAGCAGACGAGCGCTCTCTACGGCCACGGCCATGTCGGCCAGTTTGAACTAAAAAGACGTGAGAAAAATACGTTATTAGTGTTTCAACGATTAGACAATTCATCAAAAGTCATTTATGAAGCAAAGACATTGAAACAAAACTGTACATCTTTGCATTTCAGATGAAAACTGTGACGGGCATCTTTAATTAGATCCTGAGATCTATTAAACGTCAGAGGTTCAGCATCAGGAGACTCGGAAAAGACAAAGACAAGTCAAGATGTTCGGACTTAAGTTCCAAAAATACTGGATCATACAACTCCCACAATGCAACTGACTGGAAAACAAACATCGCTGTGTCTCAATGACATGTTTTTTCCCGTACTTATATTTGCTATAGGAGGACGAGGAAGAAGAGGAGGTGAAGGAGATGAAGGTGAAGGAGAAGAAGTATAGTAGTTTAAACATAGTAGTAGCCTAATACTGTACGGCCCGTAGTTTAGAGTGTCTCCTGTAGTTCAAAGAGTCTCCTGTAGTTCAAAGACTCGCCTGTAGTTCAAAGAGTCTCCTGTAGTTCAAAGACTCGCCTGTAGTTCAAAGAGTCGCCTGTAGTTCAAAGAGTCGCCTGTAGTTCAAAGAGTCGCCTGTAGTTCAAAGAGTCGCCTGTAGTTCAAAGACTCGCCTGGAGTTCAAAGAGTCGCCTGTAGTTCAAAGAGTCGCCTGTAGTTCAAAGAGTCGCCTGGAGTTCAAAGAGTCGCCTGGAGTTCAAAGAGTCGCCTGTAGTTCAAAGAGTCGCCTGTAGTTCAAAGAGTCGCCTGTAGTTTAAAGAGTCGCCTGTAGTTCAAAGAGTCGCCTGTAGTTTAAAGAGTCGCCTGTAGTTTAAAGAGTCGCCTGTAGTTTAAAGAGTCGCCTGTAGTTCAAAGAGTCGCCTGTAGTTCAAAGAGTCGCCTGTAGTTCAAAGAGTCGCCTGTAGTTTAAAGAGTTACCTGTATTGCCTGTAGTTTGCCGATCGGCGCTCCGAACGCGGTGCGTTTGTGAGCGTAGTCCGCGGCGCAATCCAGAGAAGCCTGAGCGATGCCGAGGGCCTGAGCCGCCACGCCGATACGCCCGCTGTCCAGGGTTTGCTGAGGGACAAAAAAAAAAAAAAAAAAAAAAAAAAAAAACTCACAGTAAAATAAACATACTGTATATTCATGCAGCAAGTCAGTACTTTTTCATTGTTGCGTGTGTGTTGGAGGGCTGACGGTGCAGAGAGGAGACGGTTTTATTTTGTTTTTTTAGCTGAACAAACAGATTTGTTTGATCTTCTAGAGGCCACAGAATCTAAACAACGTACTTTAACCCTCGTTAATTCTTTGGAGCCTGTTTGTGTAAATGTTGATCCTCAGCTCTTACAATAAGGCTATAATATAAAATACAGAACCCTAAGGACAAAAATGTCCCCATAAAAGCAACTTTTTTTAAATATCCTGCAGCCATTGCAACATGAAAATAATAAATTCTGTTGTATCAAGACTTTTAATCTAGAGACCTTTGGTTGTGTTCATAAAGCTTCCTCGTACAAAAAAAGAGACTTGGTCCTAGTGAGGGAACTCTAAGACAACTGTTGTGAAAGAAGACGTTTTGTAAGTTCCTGGTGAAGATAATAGAATCTACGGTGAAACACTGAAAGGACTCTAAAGACTTTCTGGAGCAGAAGAGAAAATGGTGGAACGACAACGAGGTAGAGAAATATTACGCAATCGCTAACAGATGAGTGTTTGTGGTCACATTTCACTCCTTTAACGACAGAAATGACATCCTGGTTTACGGACGTGTTTTCTAATGAAGGAACTGTTTATTTCCTGAAACTCTAGAATGTTGATATTCAGGAAGCTGCGCTGCATTCTGTGCTACTTTCATGAGACATTTTTTAGTTGCATTCAGCTCTGATTTTGAAATATAACGACACCGAGTGTTTTTTAAGAAGCACCATGGCGATCTTGAACCCGGCCCCTCGCGGTCCCAGCATGTTGCCCAGCGGGATCCTGCAGTCCTCCAGGATGACGTTGGCGGTGGACGAGGCTCTGATGCCCAGCTTGTCCTCCTTCTTCCCCAGAGAGAGGCCCGGGTGAGGCATCGGGATCAGGAAGGCACTGATGCCCTGCAGACGAGAAGCAGTCAATAGAAACAAATCCACTCCTTATCTCTCAAGGTTAAAGTGCCGCGTCGTGCCTTGTGCTTGAGCTTCTTGTCCGTGGTGGCGAACACGACGGCGGCCGAGGCGTCCCAGCTGTTGGTGATCCAGGCTTTGGTTCCGTTCAGAACCCACTCGTCTCCGTCCTGACGGGCCACCGTGGAGGCAGCGCCCGCATCGCTGCCGTTACCTGGAGATTAAAAATCATAAATCACAAGTCACACAGTTGTAGGGACGGGTGTCGTGCTTCATATACGGGGGAAAGATCCACATTTTGACGTTAGCTTCATCATTTGGACCATTTGTTTTATGATCATAACACTGAGACA
Organism: Anarhichas minor; assembly: GCF_050575085.1. NCBI lineage: Eukaryota > Metazoa > Chordata > Actinopteri > Perciformes > Anarhichadidae > Anarhichas > Anarhichas minor. The sequence goes on from NW_027466448.1 coordinate 54,824, forward strand.
GAGAGAGAGTGTGTGTGTGTGTGTGTGAGATGTTCACCTGGCTCACTGAGACAGAAGCAGCCCACTTTCTCTCCGGTGGTGAACGGTGTGATCCACTTCTTCTTCTGCTCTTCTGTGCCGTTCTTCAGTATCGGTCCGATGTAGAGAGACTGAGAGCAGAACCACAGCTTAGTAATAATAATAATAATAATGACCCCTCACAGGTTCTGGTTCTGCTGGACCCACTCACATTGTTAACAGACACCACCACCCCCGTGCTGGCACAGCCTCTGCTGATCTCCTCCATAGCCAAGCTGTAGGCCAGGTAGTCCATCCCAGCTCCTCCCAGCTCCTCTGGGACCTCGATGGCCATCACACCCATCGCTCCCAGCTGCTGGATCTAAACACATTAAGAACATAAATAAACACAGAAAAAACCTAAATAACGGCTTAAAAATGATTGGTTCATGCCTTTATTCACAGGAAATAAGCCCGACATTTTTTAAATACAATTGACAAAAACAACAGTTTGAAGAATAAAACACGCCCCTTATTCATTTTATTATTATAATAATAAACATATTGATTATATATTTGTTCAGTTAGATTACAACAGATGCAGTAAATATGGATGATGCACAAAGATTGAGATGTTGGCTTATGAAAGACTGGAAGATGCGTTAACAATAACCTCGAGGTCGCCACCTTGTATTTTATCAACCAGTGAACAGGAAGTGACCATATGTGGACTGAGGAGGAGTGACGTAGAGACGCCGTATACGTCTCTGGTAGAGACCTGTCAATCACCGTGTAGCCCCGCCCTAAAGCATCCCCTGCTTTATGGTCTGTTTGACTCTAAATGGACCATAATGTACTAAATGAACATCATGCTGTATTGAAGAAGACTTGAAACTAGAGATTGAGACCATAAACTCATGTTTACAATGTTTACTGAGGTAATAAATCAAGAGAGAAGTAGAGTCATTTTCTCATAGACTTCTATACAACCAGAGGAGTCGCCCCCTGGTGGACACTAGAGAGAATGCAGCTTTAACACATGAAGCTTTAACTTCACTTGTCAGAACATGGGCAACTATCTCATTGGTTCTCATCTTAAACCTGATAAACACGGGATGGAAACAATAAAAATGAGATCAAACTTCAACTCATAAGTCACTATTAAAGTGTGCAGCTCTGTGTGTGTGTGCTTGTGTGTGTGTACCTGTTTAGCAGGGTAAGCGTGCTCTTTGTCCAGCTTGCCAGCGATGGGGGTCAGTTCTCGGTCGGCGAAGTCTCTGCAGGTCTGTCTCAGGAGCTGGTGAGTCTCCGGTAGCTCGGCCAGCTGAGACAGACTTCTACGACCAGAGACACACAAGCCGAGAGCTGAGGGAGGGAAACATAAATGAATAAATACAATGAGTTCAATAGAGAGTCGGCGATGTTTAGTCCAGACTGAAGCATCTCTGCAGCGATTGGCTGGACTGTGATGAAATGTGGATTAAATGTAGTAACTGTGTTGATCCTCTGACTCCTCCTCCGTCATGATTTGTGGGTTTAAAGTATGAAAATAATGCTGCAAGAAATAAAAGAAATACGGATCCCCTTTGAGAAGGAGACCTGGAATATTTTCTATTAATTAAATATATGAAAGTGCATAATTATATAACTTCAGGTTTATTCAGACATGGATTTATGATTATTAGGAATTTCTATTTATTTGTATGAAGAAGAAGAAATATTGTGATTCATTTGTTATTTTGAGTTTGTTGAAAAAAAGGATAATTTTGTTTCTTTTCATACTTTATTCAATGAGACGAGCACTTTGCTTTGTTGTTGTCACTCATGAAAAAGGTGCACTATTATTTAGTTAATTTAATATTATTATATTTTATTGTATATATTGTGCATTTTTATATTTAATATTTTTTACTTTGCTATTTTTATTGCTTTACCTGCATTTATAAATGCTGCTGTAGTGAAAATAATTCCCCTTTAAGATTAATAAAGTAACCGTCTCTCTATATCAATAATACAACGTTTTAACGTGTACTGTGATCAGATCCAGTTTGTCTCTCGGGGGATTTGAACCCTCGACCCACTGGTCCGGGTCGTGTCAGCTCACGGAGGCACAGAAGTGACACTCTGCGTTTACTGTAATGATTCACAGACTGATCTGATACGAGGTCACGTTTGATTGGCTGTCAGCACAGAAGACCAAACAAAGAGCAGAGAAACACACAACAGTCATTTATTCAATTTAATGTATCAACAATTAACTAAAGGAGAATAAGTAACACTCTGGGATTCATGACCATAATTACACAAATATATTCACCAGCATATTTTTACATTCTTTGTCCCGAGTACTTTGTTGTTGTACTCTTACACCGTATGTGTATTTTGTATGTTTCTTCCTCTAATACTTTGCTTTTAGTACTTTTACTCAGCGGTGGAATTAAACTACAAAAGTACTGTACTGAAGTACAACTTCGACATACTTTACTTGAGAGTATTTCCATGTTCTGCTACTTAGTACTTCTTTCACTACTACTACTCAGAGGTCCATGTTGTACTTTTTACTGTACTACATCTGAGAGGTCCATGTTGTACTTTTTACTGTACTACATCTGAGCGGTCCATATTGTACTCTTTACTGTACTACATCTGAGAGGTACATATTGTACTCTTTACTGTACTACATCTCAGAGGTCCATATTGTACTCTTTACTGGACTACATCTCAGAGGTCCATATTGTACTCTTTACTGGACTACATCTCAGAGGTCCATATTGTACTCTTTACTGTACTACATCTCAGAGGTACATATTGTACTCTTTACTGTACTACATCTCAGAGGTATATATTGTACTCTTTACTGTACTACATCTCAGAGGTATATATTGTACTCTTTACTGTACTACATCTCAGAGGTATATATTGTACTTTTTACTGTACTACATCTGAGAGGTACATATTGTACTCTTTACTGTACTACATCTGAGAGGTACATATTGTACTCTTTACTGTACTACATCTCAGAGGTACATATTGTACTCTTTACTGTACTACATCAGAGGTTCTACTTTACTGTGTCTTTGAAGGCAGCATTAGCTCACTAGTTAGCTTCATGCTAACTAGGTGAAAGTTCACCCTCATTATCAGTCATGTAACTGTGAGAAACATGTTTAACGTTAACATTTAGCTTCTCTTTTCTTTTGACAGTAACCAAAGCTGGCCAATATTAATGTGTTTAGTGTTTAATTATGCATATTTATATTGATATACTAGTGTATGTACTGGTTACATAGCAAGCTAAGCTAACTAGGTTTGATAACACTCTGGTATTTCCGGTATCTATCCACACGAAGCAAACATATGCTAGCCTAGCTAAGGCTAGCATTGTCTTTGATGTAAGAGTACTGTCTCTTGTTATAAAGACTTGTCTCCTCGTGTACTCACCTCTCCTAGCTCCTAACAGTGCAGCCATGGCTCCTCTTCTTATTCTCGGCTTCACTGTTATGAAGCACACCGCTGCATTCTTCTTCTTCTTCCGGTTTTACGGCGGTTGGGATCCTTCTTTATTGGTGCATTACCGCCACCTTCTGCTCCGGAGTGTGGATCAGACACTAGATTTAGTAGATTTACAGTCTTTACCCCAAAATCAAATCAAATAAATGATAATAATAAGAAAATAAAAATAACTAACAAGCAAAGAAAGAAACAAAAAAAAAGAAAACAAAAAAGCACTCTGACCATCACCCTTGTACCGTATCCCTGCATTTCAATCACACATCAGATCATGAAAACACAAATCTTTCTAATAAATGTAGAAAGTTGTTTGTGGTCCTTTTGTTGTTCAGACTACAATGAACATTTATTTAAACCAGATGTTGAATCAGAAAACGAATCAAATATAAAGCTTGAGTTTAATCTGTGATCCGTCTTCACTGTTTACATGTTGAACAAAATCTCATCAATCCGATCGGCTGCAGCGTCCAATCACATGACTGATGAACAATAAGGGGGCGTGTCGGCCGTTAAAACACTTCCTGGAAGTCTGTTCTCGTGGGTCCTCGCTCATGGCTCCTCAGAGATCCCTCCTCCCTCCTCCATCCTCGCTCCTCAGAGCAGAAATAAGAGCTTTGGGACGGCCGTCAATATGGCGGCGCAGAACACCATAGCGAGGATCGAGGAGCGAGGAAAAGATGTTCGCTTGAAGAGGTTCTTGTACTTACGGAGGATGTATAGTGGACATTTAGGAGGTTCTAGTGGGCCTTAAAGAGGCTCAAGTGGTCATTGAGGTGGTTTCAGGGATTCCTAAAGAGGTTCTGCCCCCTAAAGATGTTCTAGTGGTCGTTGAAGAGGTTCTAGTGCTCATTGAGGAGATTTAGTGGTCCTCAAAGAGGTTCTAGTGGACATTGAAGATGTTCTAGTGGTCTTTTAAGAGGTTCTATTGGTCTCTAAGGAGGCTCTTTAACTGATTCTTATGGTCAGTGAAGAGATTTCAGTGGTCCTTAAAGAGGTTCTAGTAGCCATTGAGGTGGTTTCAGGGGTCCTTAAAGAGGTTCTAGTGGTCTGGCTATTTATTTATGTATTTTATCTTCTATATATATAATTCTGCTGACTACATATCCCGATGCATAATGTTTGTTTGGGTCATTTCATTATCTGGCACTATATACGTGATATTGCTGTATCTTTAATTAAAGCAACTGGGCCATACATGATATCCCATATTTACTGAGTGAGTCTGTAATTCTACTGACCACATCCCGTATGATGTGTCATTATTGGTAACCCTACACAATAAATACAGAAAATGTAAAAAATAGCTGCAACAGCAACATTAGACTGAAAGTAATGAAAAACTTGAACTTTCAGGTCACAACAAAGCAGCTACACACCATCAATCCTGCAGGAACATCATCCAAACACTGTCAGAAAGAATAAAGGTGATCCAGCCACAGGGAGGTTTCAGGTGTTTCACAACATGTTTATTTTTTTAGCACCATAAAAAGTCAGTCAATGTTTGTCCCGTGTATATATATATATTTGCTCTCAATCTGTCTTTCCTCTGGGATGGAGCGGCGGTGGTGGATGATTTAGGAAAGGAGGCTTTTTTTTTTTTTTTGAGAAATAAAAAGCTGAGAGGGCTGCGTGGCGTCCACGGAGCCGGACAGGGTTCCAGCGGGCGCCATTCACTTGCTGGCGGAGGTGAAGGTGAAGCATCCTCTCTGGTGGAACTGCATGTCCCTGATGCGACGCATGGACTGGATCTGAGGCTGGAAGGCACTGAAGTCGTTGTAGTGTCTGTAGTCACCGCACTCAAACAGGTACTGGTAGCCTCTGTATCCGGGGTACTGGTAACCCACCCACCTGAGGGAGACACGGAGAACGTCAGGTGTCACTTTAATCTCCTCATGTGGAACAGTCTGGCCTTTTCTGTTTGCTTTATTGATCTGTGGTAAGTTATTATCAGTTGGTATTCCTTTAAATGATCACATGACTAGTCTATTCCTCTCTCTCTGTAGGATTAGACTAGACTAAAGGTCCTTTAAGGGGTTCTAGTGGTTAGTGATAACATTCTAGGATTCATCAAAGAGGTTCTAGTTGTCAATGAGGAGGTTCTATGTGTCTCTAAATTGGTTCTAGCGGTCATTGATGATATTCTAGGAGTCTGTAAAGAGGTTCTAGTGGTCAATGAAGAAGTTCTATGAGTTTTTAAGAGGTTAGTGATCATTGATAACATTCTAGGAGTCCATAAAGAGGTTCTAGTGGTCAATGAGAACATTCTAGGATTCATCAAAGAGGTTCTAGTGGTCATTGAGGATGTTCTATGGGTCTCTAAATTGGTTCTAGTGGTCATTGATGATGTTCTAGCTGATATTCTCCAAAACATTGTTGTAGTGGTAATTGAGGGGGTTCTAGGGGTCTTTTAAGGAGGTTGAAGTTGTAATTTATGTGATTTTTAGGGGTCCCTAAAGAGGTTCATGTGGTCCTTCAGAGGATTGATGTTTATCAATCCTCTGAAGGACCACATGAACCCAGGACCCCAGGGATTTGTCAATTGAGGAGGTTCTAGAGGCCATTGATTAGATTTGAGAGGTCCATTAAGAAGTTTTAGTAGTCCTTTAGGAGGCCATAGAGGTCTAGAAGTCCTTTTAGAGGTTATGTTGTAATTGGGAAGGTTCTAATGGTCCTTTGGGAGGTTCTAGTGGTTAATTAGGAGGTTCTGATTGTCATTGATAAGGTTCCAGTGGTCAATGAGGAGGTTCTATGAGTGTTTAAGAGGTTCTAGTGATCATTGATGATGTCATAGTGGACCTTTAGGACCTTTTAGAGATCCTCTAGGGGGCTGAATCCCACCATCATCATTCAAACACAGAAGGAGGGAACATCTTTTTGGAATAATAACGTTCATCCCTCCATCAGCGTTCCACACATTTATAGATTCAATAACAGGGAACTCTGAAGCTGTTTCTGGAGGGCTGTGGTGGAACAGCTGTGTACTTCACTGTGAGACTCTGGAGGTCATAAAAAATGTCTAAAAATACACATTTGTCGACAAATAAAAACACCCGGCAGTCAGCTTTAAGCCTTGTGATGACTCTACTTCTCATGAACAACGACAGTGGAACTCTGGAGGCCTGCAGCTGCAGTACAGAGCCTCCACTTTAGATACATATATATATACATAGATTTATGTATATACATGTATATATGTATGCTCTAATGAATTGATGGTGCTGGTGTCTACTCACGCTCCTCCTGGGACCCTCACGCTGCCCACTCTGTCACAGAAGCCATGCGCCCAGAGGGTGGGCACGTCATCCTCCTGGATCTCCATCTTGTTGCCCTTGAAGTCGGAGAGCTCGTAAAGGCAGATCTTGTGCTCCATGCTGTCCTGCAGGGAGGAGATTAAGAGTTAGCTTTTATTGTTACACGTGTTCATGTAAATGAGTTATATTTTTATAATCTAAAGGGGGGCAGTGTTGGTCTGGCGGTGCCACAAAAGCTGAGTTTAAAATGTGCTAAAAAAGAATCTAAGAATCTCGAAGCGATTATTAGTCCATGGACAGAAAACCTCTCAGGATCTAATTTCTTACCATGCGGACGGGCCTGAGGGACATGAGGCAGTCGCTGCGGTAGGAGTTGCTCCAGGTGTCCCAGCGAGGATACTCTCCCTTCTCCAGGATGAACATCTCCCCACGGAAGTTAGTCTGCTCAAAGGCAACGAAGCTGGAGAAGGGGGTCCGCCGGGCCCGGGGGGGGGGGGGGGGCACAGAGGGGTTGGAGAGGACAGGAGAGAAGAATTAGAGGACAGACGATGGTGAAAATGTTGTGATTGTAATCACAGAGTGTGTGTCCACTTACGGGCCGCACTCCACAATGATACTACGCACTCTATCCATGCCACGGTCACACACGTTCATACACTCATTCTGGACCTCGATCATCCGGCCCTGGAAGTTCTCCTGGTCGAACATCATGATCTGCACAGAAGAGGTTTCACACGTTACACCGGTATCATGAAAACATGTCCCAGCAGAGTATACGTCAATGATAAGCTAAATGCTAAATGCTAAATGGATAGACTTTCTAAAATTCTTTCCAAGCACAAACTCAACTTCCTCAACCCTAAATTGGAAAAATAATCGGTGGGAAGTGTATTTACAAAAGTATTCTCCTTTTCTACTCTGTACTTCTACTCCACCACATTTCAGATGGAAATATTCTACTTTCATTACTCCACTGGTTTTATTTAACAGCTGTAGCTTCTTAAACAAGAGATCACATATTCCGGTTGTGTTCTAGTTGCATCATGTAATAGTACATAAACAGTATATATAAAGAGTATATAAAGTAGTGTAATGTTAGCTCCAGCTAAACAGCATTACAATGATGTGTGTATGTCAAAGCAGCAATAATACAATCTGCAATATTATAACACTCCTCAATTATCTTTTCTGCATAATGAGTCATTTTACTTTTAGTATTTTTGCACATGTGGTATTGCTACTGCACTTTTACTACTACTACTACTACTACTACTACTAAGTAAATAATGTGAAAACGTCTTCTTCTACTGTCTGTTGAATCCACTTCATTAGTTCATTTAAATAAAATGAAACTAATCCAAGCTATATGAAGCAATAACCTGAAAGACAAGCTGCCTTTAAAGGGTCTGCTCACTCAGATTAAATATTAGTCATGTATAGCTTTAAAAAAACGGCAACGAATCTCTACAGAAACAAAGTTCTGATCGACTTTAAAAACAGAGCAAATAAAACCAAAAACGATCTGCCGTGTGTCAGGATGGGACGAACTGTCCCTTTAAATAAAACCAGCAGTGACACTCACTCTGTAGGATCCCATGCCGGGCTCTCCGGTCTTGGTGGCCTTGCTGGTGGCGGCTGGAGCGGGGGCTCCCTTGTCCTTGGCGTCGGTGCCCTGGCTGGAAGCGGACTTGGCGGTCTGAGACATGGCGAGAGGGGCTTCAGGAGAGTCTGGGTGAGAGAGATTGGGGGGATGAAACACAAATAGAAGGTGTCAACACAAGTGACAAGGAGACAGTGAAGGTGTTGACGTGGTCAGAGGGCTGGTGTGTTTATGGGATGAGGATTAAAACACAAATCTGCTGTTTTTTATGTGGGGGATCATGGGTGGACAGGGGGGCCCTGGACTTCTGGTTCTGGTGTCTGCGGTCCGTGTGTCCTTACCTGCGTTAGTAAAGCTTGCAGTGCCGTGTGGGAGGCTGGCTCGTGCTGGTGCCTTTTAACGCTCGACCCAAGCTTTTATACTCTGGCAAAGGCCAAACGTGGAGGCTCACGACACAAAAGAAAAAGCCCCTCGTCATCACAGTCGGCCTGTGCCAAAGCCAGCCGGGTCATCGCATCGCCTGGAAAACGCTGCCCGGCCCCCTCTGGCCAATGCCGTAAGCGTTTTGCTATCAAAGGAAACCACTGACCGATGCATTCCCCCCCACGCCCATCATCATGTGTTGGGTTGGTAGGCCATGTAGAGAGGAGGAATGCAAAAGGTTCAGAGGGCACAAAGAGGTAATCCCTTCTCTCTCTATCACCTACAGGGAAAACACACGACATATCTCTGGAAACAAAGATATTAAAATCAGCCGTCCATCTGAAACAGAAAGCTTATTGGTGTTTAGGAACCACAGCGAGAAAATAAAGCAAATAAATGGCAATAAACACACCTGGTTATCATTTCTACAACAGTTAAATTGTGTCTTGTTGTCTTGAATGGATCATTTAAAAGAATACACAAGAAAAGTGTGATTTAGTTTTAGCTGCTCGACGGCTAATTAACCTAAAAGTTCGAGCTGAAAAATAGATTGACATTTAGATTTTTCTCTAAAGGGTGAGAGGAGAAGATTTATATCAATCTCATGTCTGTGTGTTGGCTGTAGAGCTGGAGTCAGGAGGCGGTTAGCCTAGCTTAGCATAAAAACTGGAAGCAGGAAGGAAACAGCTACCTAGCGACGAGCCTGATCACACCTGAAAACAGGTCAGTGAAGGACTAGTTGGTAAACCAATGTAGCTGAGGATAGCTAACCGCTAGCATGCTAGGCAACCGGGAACATGCGACATCTCTCTGAAGTGCTTTCTGTTTCTGCTTTTACAGGATTGAACATGAAACAATTCAATAAAGAGTTGATGACGGGAGAAAAAAAGCTTTACCATCAAGGGAGATCGCTAACTCAACGAGTCAAAAGTCTAAACTATTCCTTTAAAACAAGCTAACATAATGTTTAAATGCTATATTGTAGTGTAACTGTAGCACAACTAGAGCCATAGAGTCCAAAAACAGTAATATCTATGTAATGTCTTAGCTAATGTTAGCCACCATACGCTAATGTTCACACCAGACTAAGTAAGACTGTAGCAGCAAAACTGTATTGAACTAAACAGTTTTATTATTTATGAACTCAACTTTTCATTTGAAAGATTTCCAAAATTTTAAAGTAGGCTTTAAATCTACATCCATAAATATATATTGTTGCACTCTTTGAATTTTAAGCAATAAAACGCATTCAAACTGGAGGTGACTGGGTTCCAGTTCAACAGCTCCAGCTAGCTTAGCCACTATTAGCATTACCAGTTGACAACAACACATTATTTTGTGCATATAAACAGTGTAGCAACATGTTAACAGATAAGAGTTGGACAGTATAGTATTGTACTGATTTAATAAAGGCACAAGTAAGACAGAAGTGCTTATGAACAGCATAGTACTACAGTTCTTTTACTGGGCAGCCATCTTGGATTTTGGGGTCGTGATTCGTGGTGTTCTTCAGAATTTCAGAGTCTGAAATCCGACTTCCAGATGAAATTTCCGACCGGGAACTCAGAAATTCCGACTTTAAATGGAATGCAGCGTAACAACCAGAGTCCCGCAGTCTACAAACACATTAACATCTATGTAATGTTTGATAGCATTAGCTAACGTTAGCCACCATAAGATGATGATCACACCAGACCATTAGAAGACTGTAGAAGCAAAAGTTTTATTGCAAAATAACTGAATTTATCATTTGTAAGAGGAAGTTTTTTCTTTCAATCTACATCCATGAATATATATTGATACACTGTTTGAATTTAATAAGTATAAACCATCATAATTCCATAATTAAAGCACCACTGCAAACGAGGATTGTTGGTGTTCAGAGGTGAAATAAAGGTTGTGGTGGTGATGATAATTCTTGTATTACAGACTGGATTACGTCTGGATTACATCACCTCTGCTGTGATTATTTACACTCTGGAAGCAGTTTGGATTAAAACATGTTTGATATGTGCAGATTAGGTGTGAACTAATCCCGCTGTGTAATCTGTGTGGTTCCTGTTGGATTCTGTGCTACAAATCTGGCTGGAGATCAAACTGCAGTACTTTAGTATCAAAAACGACTCTGCACAGACTGCAGTGGCTGGATAGGTGCGTAATAATTTACCTTTGAAATCTCTTCTGATAAAGGATGGCGATGTTACATTTTAGTTATTATCTATAAATCCCATGAAAAGTCTCAATAGTGAGTTACTGGCTCTCAGCTGCAAACCCACTGGTTCCTACTGAAGATGTGAAGCTTTAAAAACACAAAGATATAGTTTCATTTTTGATTTGTTAAAACAGCTGCTACTATTTTTGAACAGCAGGAAATAGTGCATTTTTGAGGGACTATTTTAAGCGGCGGATGTTTACATTTTTTCAATGTAAGGTGTTATGTTGGTATAATAACTAAACTCAAGAAGAAGACGTCTATTGGCTTTGAAACCAACTGACCCCGTGACCCTTGCACCGACACAAAAGCCCCGGTGAACATTTCTGCTCCGGGAAGAAACATTTAGATGTTTTCTGACCTCATGACTTTTCCCGTCTCTACCATTTAACCATCCCGTCAGCTCAGGAGGCGGATCACTACACCGTGGAACTGATCTCCACTCACTGGTGATCGACACACAATCCCAATAAATGAGATGTAGTACAGTAAAAAGTACAATATGTACCTCTGAGACGTAGTAGAGTAAAAGTACAATATCTACTTCAAATACAATAATATTATATATATTACATTTTAAAAAGCTCTTCACCGAGATTTGTTTTGTTTACTTTATTTCTGTTTGTTGTTGTTGTTGTTGTTTCGTTTTTTCTACATGCTTTGTGAATGAGAGAGTTCGTGATCTCTCTTAACTCTTCTCGTAGGACGGGCAAAATGTTTGACACACAAATAAAATACATGAAAGAATGAATATACAGTATGTCATTTTGACGTGAGTCCTTTTGGTTCATTCAGTATATTATGAGGATAATACTTTTGTACTTTTACTGAAGTCAAATTTAGAATGCAGAAAACTTTACTTTACTTATTTCAGAGTATTGTTGTATTACTTTTACTTCAGTAAAAGTTCAGAGTACTTCTCCCAACTTAGAAAAGTAATGTTTTGATAATCTAATAATCTTTAATTGTTAATAATAATGTTTGAAACGTGTGAAGATGTTTTTCTTTATTTGTCACATTTGATCATAAACTAAATATATTTTAGTTTTGGACTTTTGATCCATCACAAGGGCTTTTTTATTCATTATTTTAGGACTTTTTATGGAAGAAATATGTTCCATAAGAAATATGTTTTTGATAAATATAATATGTGATTCAGTGATAGCTGCATCTTCCCGTCGTGTCCTTAGTATTTTCTCGTCTGTCTTATATTTCTGTGTCTCCATGTGTCCACTGTTACAACGTGATAATGTGGCGTCTGCACTTCTGCCCCGTCCACAGATTAACTACGCTTTTGTCGGGGAGCACAAAAAAAATGAAAAAAAAGTGGCTCCTCCCCCGCTGCTGAGCCGGGGCTTTCAGCGTGGCCCCCTGCCAGGGGAGGCTTTAAAAGGGTGGGGGCGCATGGCTCCTCTCACTCTCACAGCAGGACAACCCAAGGGACACCAAAGCGAGGTGAGTCCCCTCACCGTCCCTCAGCCACACACACACACACACACACACAAATCCCCCCCAAAAACACAGGGGCCCAAAGGCCGGTGGAGGCTCTCTGCAGCAGCAGCAGCACCAGCAGCAGCAGCGGGGGGACATGATAAAAAAAGATGAAGAACTTAATATAGATTTTATTCATTCTTGCTGAAGCTTTTCTAACAACTTTTATAGGTCATTGAACGTGTCGTCTGCATAGAAACACACTAAGTTTCTCTCCTGTCGTGCTGTTTTAATTTAAAATGTCGAAACTTTTAGCTGTCAGAGTCTCATCCGTCTGTACTTTTTGTTCTTCTTTCCAGACAAGATGACTCACCATTGCACCAAGTTCTCCGGCCACTGGAAGGTGAGTCTGCATTTATGGAAAAACACAAGTTTCATATTTTAACCTCTCTGGAGAGAAATTACTTAGTATTTACTAATTTAAGTCATTTTTAAGAGTTTGTTTGAGATGTTTTATCTTGTCTTGAATCTCTAAATTGAATTATCTGGTTAAATAAAGCTAAATAAAATAAATAAGACTACTTAAATCTGTAAAACTACCTTTTTTAGTGTCTATATGTAGTTATTGTTAATGTGCATCAACTGCTTTATTTCTTCTAACACACATCTGCATTTCTTTCCTCCTCCAGATCATTGTCTTCGACGAGGAGTGCTTCCAGGGCCGTCGCCATGAGTTCACCTCCGAGTGCTGCAACGTGATGGAGTTCGGCTTTGAGACCGTGCGCTCCCTGAGGGTGGAGAGCGGAGCGTGAGTGAACTGCTCCAGTACATTCTAAGAATGTCCTGCAGATAAGAGGAGTGTTTAAAAGAGATTTGTGGTGTTTTTGTGTGACAGCTGGGTGGGTTACGAGCACGCCTCCTACCAAGGGCAGCAGTTCGTCCTGGAGAGAGGAGAGTACCCCCAGTGTGACGCCTTCGGAGGCAGCAACGCCTACCACATCGAGAGGATGACCTCCTTCAGACCCATCGCCTGTGCTGTAAGTCTGGTGTAGTTTTTAGCTTCAGGAACGCTGTGTTTGCAGATTTGATGGATGAATAAAAAACCCTCTGGTTCCTAAGCACATTTAATTTTACTAAATATAATTTTATATTATATATCTTTTATATTATATATTATTATTTTCTTTTAGGACTAAAAAAACAACTCCTGAGTTTGTTCCATGTGTGTTTTTCCCCTGCAGAACCACAGAGAGTGTCGTATGACCATCTTCGAGCGTGAGAACTTCCTGGGCCGTAAGGGTGAGCTCAGCGACGACTATCCCTCCCTCCAGGCCATGGGCTGGTGCAACAATGAAGTGGGCTCTCTAAAGATCCAGTCTGGAGCGTAAGTGTCATTTTATTTGATGGTATTTTATTGCTTTATCTGGTCAGGGACTGTCCACATTAACAAAAACATTCCTGGAAACTTATCTTTCATCTGTAGTCCCTGAACAGATGTTATAAAATCAACCTAAAAGCTGAATATTTACCTTTTACAAAGCATGCAGAAGCAATGAAAGAAGATATAATATGAATATATGTATAAGATCATTCAGGACACTTTTATATTGTCAAGTACTCACACAAAAACACACATTTTATACATTTCCTTCACCTTTCTCCCACCAGCATGTTGAAAGAAATAAATAATCCTGCTTTCACAACAACAATCTGTTGCAACATGTCATCCTAACTTCCTCCTCCTCCTCCTCCTCCTCCTCCCCACAGATTCGTGTGCTACCAGTACCCTGGCTATCGTGGATACCAGTATATCATGGAGTGTGATCGTCACTGTGGGGAGTTCAAACACTTCAGGGAGTTTGGCTCCCACTGCCAGACCCCTCAGATCCAATCCATCCGCCGTATTCAGCAGTAACGACCCCCCCCCCCCCCCCATCAAATAAACCCCTCCCCTCTCTCCCATGTGACCCTTCACCTCTGACCCCTGCTGCTGAATAAACTGTCTTTCTTAAACCCTACTGACGTCCACCACGTTGTCCTGATTTACTACTTCTACTCAACAGGTGCACTAGAAAACATTTAAAATGTAATAGTTTATAATATTACTGCGCAGTAAAATAATTTCAAGTAACACAAAAAAAACTAAAATAATTATTCAAATAATTTTAATTATCAAGAAAAAAGGGCAAAAATCTGGTTGTCAAATGAGAAGATCTGTTTTATTTCTCTTTTTTATATTATTGTAAATTGAATAGTTTTGGGTTCTGTTGGTTGAACAAAACAAGACATTTGAAGACGTCACTTTGTGAATATTTGACATGTTTTTCAGGTGGTTTAAAACAAGCTTCTTATAGATTACACAGGTAACACAACAAATAAATGATAAAAACAATAAAAGCAAACTGACAAATACATTTGATTTAAAACAAATCTTGGATTTGATTTTTTGGTAATTTGTTCCAAATTAATAAATGAATCTAAAATAAATGCATAAATAGATTAAATCAAATAAACATTTGTTGCAGCTGCAGTTAAAGAACATATCATTTATTTATTGAACACATTTACAAGCTTATAATATCTATTTTCTGTTATTTGCAAAACAAACAACAACAAAACACAGTTTGTATCTTTTAGGTCAAAGGTTACCAAACTATTTCACTTGTGACTCCTAAAAGCAAAGACAAGACTTCATCAGTGTTGCTTGTTTCTGCAGGATCAGGGTATAAAGCACCTGTCTGTGATAAAGAATGCTCCTGATCCACACGTGTCTCATGGTGTGAAGGCCTGTGTTAGACTACAGGCCTGATCTTCACATGAAGAGCAGTTCCTCTACCCACCAGGAAACGGCACTATGTTTCCACACAAACACAGCTCTCATGAGGAAATGAGATGTGACATTAATTATCAGGGGATTCATGCACATTCAGATTAAATGTGGAAAAAAAACAACGTATTTCACACTGACATAAAGAAGAGACCATGTGCCGCAGTGAGGATTTCATAAAAACAAACAGTAAATATGTGTGTTGTGAAATGTCCTGTCACCATAAAGGTCATAAATCATCACAAAATGCTCTAAATGTGTAGGAAAGGGGAACTCCCCAGCTGTGAAACTGTGGTTATAAATAGATATACTTGTATTCTTTCATTTCCGATTCAAAGAGATTTTTAACGTGTATAAAAATAGAAATGAAAAAGCCATTCTCTCTCTCTCTCAACGCCTGAAAGTCCGGCTCCAGCCAACAATAAATCCGTTCCGGGTTTTACGAGCCTCTCCCCCGCCGCAGTGGGAGGAAGTTGGACCCACAAAGCAAGCAGTAGCAATAAATAAATATATATATATATATACAGAAAAATACACCAAACTAGAGGGACGTTTAATTAAAACATGTCCCATATTAGAGCTGGAAAACGGACAGCTTAACCGGAAAAAAAGGAGCGGACGCTTGTATCGGTTGGGAAGAGACGCTCCAGGGTTGGCCGCGGACGGACAGCTTCTTAGCCGGAGTTTGAGCTCTCCAGAGCGGATAGCCCGAGCAGCTCGGTTCTTTTTTCGCGATATCGACCTCCGTGTCCGGGGTGTTGTTTTTTTACACGACAACGCGATGGTTTAAAATGTGTTGTCGTGTTATTTAAATACTAGTTTAACGTATTTGAAACGTATTTTAAATACAATATATATATATTTTAAATATTTTAATTAATTAATTAAATAGTTGACGTATTTAACGTATTTTTCCTTTTTTAAATATGAAAGAGGAAAAAGTTTTAACAAGCTAAACTGCCGCCGGAGCCCGATTTCCATCTCCCCTCCTCCTCCTCCTCCTCCACCACCACCAGCGTCACCATCAGCCCCACAGTCAGTCGCTCTCTGCTGGGTCTCCAGACTAGGAGGGACCACCCCCCTACCACTCAACGAGCAAACTATGGATTATCTTGTGCGATTTACTCTTTGATTTTTACGCTTTTTTTTTTCTTCCCGGGGTTCTCTCAGAAAAACGCTGCAAGACTTCCCCTTAAATAACGAGCTGACTCGCAGCCGTTAGCTTATTAAACTAAATCCTAAATCGAGCCAGAGTAGCCGTCAAGTCCGCCAGCTAGTGGAGCCTGTTAGCTGCTGGCAACCGGGGCTTTTTAACGAATACATCGGATGCAGTGAAACAATCCAAACTAGATGTATATACTGATTAATCACGCTTATATTCGGTAGTTAGCCTAACTGGCTAGCAGTTTTTTTTAGCTAGCTAGCTTGGTGGCTAACTAGCAAAGACGAACCCAAAAATATCGAGCAGGCTAAAACAAGTTAGCTCCAGTGGTTTTTAGCTCGTGATTAATCGATTACACCCGCTAGCTTTAGCTAAGCCTCTTAAGGTGATTAATGACATCTTTTCGGGGTGTTTTCGTTTTAATGGATTTAATGGACGTTACACAGGAAGCAGCGACGGAAACATAAACAGGAGAATTTATTTTTTATTTGTATGGATTCCTGGCTCATCTTTAACCTTTGCTGGTTTTATTTCTGCCAAAAACCCGAACGAGAGATTAACATTATAATATTTTAATTAGACGTTAAGGAAGACGAAAAAGTAGCACCTCTATGATCAACCTGTCAACCTTTTATTCGAGAGACGAAGAAGAACCACACGTGTCCCTGGGTTATTAGAGGTTTAATGGTTTCTCTTCATCAGGAGCCAGTCAGCCTCTCTAGCTGCTCCATTTAAAGAAAACAATAGATCATTTCCCTCTCAGCGCTTCTCACAGTGTTTACATGTTAAAGTGGGTGGTGGTGAAAAAACAAAAAGACCTGCACATGCTGCAAACCAGTCGTGTTTTTGGGGACATATTTCCATCAAGAGGGACCAGGACACCTGTAGGATTGTGACAGCTGTCTCCTGGTGCATCTATCTATCTCTGTGAGACATCTCCTCACTATAAAGACCTCATCTTATCTTTGCTTTATTTTTGATCTCCCTCAAGCAAACCTGCTTTTTTTTTAACCAAAAAAGATGGGATTACAAGGACGGTGATCTTGTGTTTATTTGATGCCTCCTCTCTTTATTGTGCGTCTGTCACAATGATGGTAGTTTGAGAGACTACAGCCGGAGACAACGACACCTTTTCCCGTCGATGGTCCGCTCAAGCTCGGTGCTTGATGTTGCTCACAATCTGGAGGACATTGTTTTATTTCTAATTCCCTAGAATA
Source organism: Anarhichas minor (assembly GCF_050575085.1). Taxonomy (NCBI): domain Eukaryota; kingdom Metazoa; phylum Chordata; class Actinopteri; order Perciformes; family Anarhichadidae; genus Anarhichas; species Anarhichas minor. The sequence continues at coordinate 72,454 of NW_027466448.1, forward strand.
AAAACCACCCCCCCCCCCCCCACACACACACACACACACACACACACACACACACACGCATCCATCCCTGGTTGTTTTATCGATTTTTGGTCGTCCCAGGGTCGAAAGATGGCGGACCTCGAAGCAGTGCTCGCCGATGTCAGTTATTTGATGGCGATGGAGAAGAGCAAATCTACTCCAGCGGCCAGGGCGAGCAAGAAGATCATCCTCCCGGAGCCCAGGTAAAAAAAGCACCTTTTTAAACAGCAGCTTTATGTGTGCATGCATGTTAACGGATGGATGTGTTTTTGCGTGCACGCTATGCAGCCATATAGGGAGATGGAGGCGTGCTTCCTCCCCCCAAAAACCCCTGTCTCACTTACAGTAGATGCTCAAATATGATTCCTTGTAAACATGCTGCAACTTCATGATGATCACCCCCAAAAACCCCCATGCCTGACTTCACCAGCATGTTATTCCTCTCATCTAACTTAGGGAGAAGTTAACTGGTGTGCATGTTCAGCAGCTACATGCACAACATGTCACCATATTGTCTTCTTTTGTTCTCTCTGATCGATACCAATACATGTCCTGTTCATGTCAGTATGTGATCATAGATACACCACATTTCTGGAGGCTGCAGTCTGTGCTGTTGTTGCCCCCCCCCCCCCCCCCCTCTTTGATGCAGTTGCACTGTCACTATGTGCAGCTCTTGATGCTGAAAACCTCTGCACATCTGAGCTGTTTGCAAAGAACCCAGTGTGAGCAGGTCTTCAGAGAGACTACATCTAGAATCTGATTAAATACCCCCCCCCCCCTCCAACATGTACACATCACTGCACACCCTTTCGTCCCTGCAGCTACGCAGCATGTCGGCCTTGGATGTGTCTCTTTTTACGGGCCTGCAGCGAGCAGCTTGATTGAAGAGGATGTGGTTAAGATTTGGTTATTGAAATGCTTTGTTTTACATACAGAGGGTTTGCAACCTTCACAGAAACCATTTGGGTTTTTAGTCAAATGATCACCGTTGTGTGTGTGTGTGTGTGTGTGTGTGTGTGTGTGTGTGTGTGTGTGTGTGTGTGTGTGTGTGTGTGTGTGTGTGTGTGTGTGTGTGTGTGTGTGTGTGTGTGTGTGTGTGTGTGTCACCGCTGTCAGGTTGGATTAGTGCTCGTGGTGTTTTGCATTCATCACCTCATACTTCAACATTTATTAATCGCCAACTGAAAACTCTTCTTCACACGCCCACATGTGTAAACAGAGTGGCTCCACACTTCAAAGTGCTGATGTGGGTTAAACATCCATTTATATTTAAACCTTTCTGTTGTTGTTTGGAGGAGGTCAACTGGTCGCTTACTGACTGACTTGTGTTGGCAGATCAGCAGAAAGCGACGGTCCAGACGGTGCGTTACAGTCGTGGATATGAATCGAAGGGGAGCTAATTAAACGTGACACCCTGTTAGATCGATTGATGATGTGTGAGTTTAGAAAGATTTAAAAGCAGAAATGCTCTGCTTAAGGAAACACGTTGACCTCCAGTGTTTATCAAACTGTCTATCTTAACCTCGGACGTCTCACTAGATATAATCATTATTTAATAACAAGTCCAACGCGTATCAATCACAACATCTCAGTGTTTCTCTTTTAGATCATACGTCACGTCAGGGTTCTAACCCGTTAGCTTCTATCGACATTAGCTTCACGCTACCGCTAAACATTTGTGTATTTTATTTATTTTTTCTCCTCATTCAAGTTGGTAAATGTGGGTTTCCTTCCTCCTCATCGGTTTCAGTTTGTGTCAGTTTGGTTTTAAAAAACTCAACGTGCAGTAAACGTTTAAATAATGTGTAACTGTGAGCTGGTCCTCTGCTGGGTCTCTGTACGTTCTAACAAACAACTTTCTTGCGTTGGTCACAAGTGACACAAGTAAACAGCTGACGTCAAACAGAAGCTGTGTGTTTAGTCATATTTATGCATATTTAATATGCTGCAAAAGCTGTTTTTTAAAGGTTCCTATGAACGTCTAAAGACGTTTCTATTGGTCACTGGGTCTGTAATTTAAAAAAACGTCTTTGAAGCCTGTCTGCCGTCAATATTAATATTTTAACTCGTAGGTTTAAATAGTAATTGAGTCTATTATGTAAATATTGAGACGGTAAATGTGATTTTGGTAATATTATAATATTATAATATTTTTACTTCAAAGTGTGATCGGTAAACCCAACAAATCTAAATTATGGTAAAAAAACAAATACAGTACGATGGGTTAGAATTTACTCTTTGCTAAGTCCCGCCCCTCAAAAAGCAGACTGGCCAATCGTAGCGTAGCATCATCCATAGATCTGGAGCTGGTCGTGGTTAAATGTTGCGTCACGGTGATGCTCGTTGGGGTGGAAGAAGAGCTACGTTAGCGTTGCATTAGCTAGCGTTGGCATGTCTATGCTACGCTAGCTACCGGAGGTCTACTGAATGTATTCGTTTCTTCATTGCAGTGTCTTCTGTCTGTCTTCACTTTCAGAAAACTAGATGATGTTTATTTGGGGAGTGCAGTTAGTGACAGTGTGGTCTCCAAGGGGGCGGGGCTTATCAAAGAGTAAATTGGACCGGGAAGTCTGTAAATCTACAATAAATAGACAAACTTTTGTTGAATCAGCTGATTGCTGACGTTTCTCGCCTTGTTGGAGGACGGAGACCTGTGACGTCATGATGGCCAACCTATAGAGATGCTAAGCTAGCCTTTAGCGTTGTTAGCCTCATGCCAAATGATCAAAACAAAAGAGGTCTTTAAGTCTCTCTCCTGTTGACCAGCAGCTCTGTGCGTTGAACACAAACCAACCAGCCAACAGTCAGTAAAGCTGGAGTAGAGATGATGTCCAGAAGGAGAAACATCATGAAGGACTTGGAGATCAACAGGTTTCTGGAGATGAACACATATCTTTGAGACAAGCTGTTTGAAGGAATGAAAGAGGTCCAACAAGTCCTCCAGCTTAGCAGCAATATGGTCTTGAGTGCAAAAAACAGAATATCTGGTGAACGTACTCATTGATTGTCTGCTGTGTGAACAATAAATAACCGATCAATTAATGAATGATTTGTAAAATATAAAATATTTGGTTTTCAAATCAAGCATTAAGAAACGGTGTTTAAATCGAATGATTTAAACACCTGAACAATTTGAAGACCCAGTGAGCTATTAGACCCGTGTTAAACTCTTCTAAAAGACACAAAGTGAACACCAGGTGATGTCTGATAGATTATTGATAGATTATTGATCTGTTGTTAAATTCAGGCTGTGTGTCTTCGTCTCGTTTGACAGTAAAAACTTTCTTTCTAATCGAGTCCCCTGCTCCTCATCAGACGTTCAGACAAGAACCCGGGTTGCGAAACATCGACGCTGGAAGTTAATCTGAGGATTTAGAACCACGAGGCTCCGACGCTTCTAAAGACAACAGCAGGTTATAAGACTGATCGTCAGGTGATCAAGAGGAGAAGCAGGTAGTCACTGAGATCACCTGATGAAGCTCTGGTCCTGGTTAACCTTCCCGTCACATTTTACGCCTGAAGGCATCATAGTGTAACTGAAATTAACCTCCGTTGGTTAGCCGTTAGCGGTGCTGCTAACGTTACTGGCTCTCCTCCTGTTGGTTAGCCGTTAGCGGTGCTGCTAACGTTACTAGCTCTCCTCCTGTTGGTTAGCCGTTAGCGGTGCTGCTAACGTTACTAGCTCTCCTCCTGTTGGTTAGCCGTTAGCGGTGCTGCTAACGTTACTGGCTCTCCTCCTGTTGGTTAGCCGTTAGCGGTGCTGCTAACGCTACTGGCTCTCCTCTGATTGGTTGTTTACAATGAAACATGATCAGAGACTAGAAACACATGTTCTACTGAATATTGGAGGAGAACCATTGTCAGTAAAACTTTATTTACACTCTGATGGTTAACGATAAACTGTGGGATTAATCTGAGGTTCACATGATGTGTTCATAGACTGTCGGAAAAATGAAAATCGGACGATGATTCAGTTTCTTTCCAGCGTCTGGCTGAGATAAACAGTTCAGTTTTAGAGATTGTTTAAAGAAACCATGCTTTTACATCCCTCCGGTGTGTCTCTGGGGTTCAGAGGGTTAATGCTTCATGCAGAGGACTTTCTATACGAACAAACCAGGACACTCTGTTTGTGAATGTGGTTTATTATGGGATGTTATGTTGGATATGAGCCGTGTTATTTAGTGCCCACAGGAGCTGCAGAGATAAAAGCCTCGACTAATGGACTCGCATCATGTGGAGATGTATTACAACATGCCACTCAGGTCGTTATTATCTCAATATGTGTCCGAACCAACGGGATGAAACGGCGGCTTTCTGTTTGTTTGACGGACTTTAATACGATTTGTTAAAAGAGCTGTATGCGTCCGTGAAACCAGATCATAGAGATCGTGTGCAAAAACTTACATAAAGCAATGCACGTTTTTTCAGCATTGGTGCACGTGCGAAGCTTTATTTGCGAGTTAAATGTGGAGATAACGTGGTGCTGCCACATTCTCAGCGGGCCGAGGCCGGAGAGGTGAGAGTTTTGACGGCCGGACGGGGGGGGGGGGGGGGGGTTCTGTGATCCAGAAATCACCACCGGAGACGTCATCCAGGAGGTGGAGATACGGGAGAGTACGGAGGCTCAGATGGAGCGTTTAGCGAGCAGCTGTAGACGTGTAAACGCTTCACAGCTCGGTTCTCGCTGCAGGAGTCGAGGTTTGGTGAGACTTTGAGAAAGAAAGAGGGACACGATGTCCACTGGCAAGTTTGGTTAATATATTTATATTATGAAAAATAAGAAGCTATGAAACTATAAACTATAGGAACACACTTTCCCAGAATGCAACAGGTCACAACAGGCTATAAAACAGAAAAGCATCCCTTATGATTTTAAAACTGAAAATACTGAATATAGTTTGTTTTATTTCTTTTATGATGCCTGGAAAGTAAAAAAACGTCACGTCGAGCTGGTACATTTATTTTATTTTATTTTTCACAATTTAAACAGTAAAATAATAATAAACAAACAACGGAGATAAATAAATAT
>NW_027466448.1:80000-125000 GCF_050575085.1 Anarhichas minor
TGCTAACGGCTAACCAACAGGAGGTTCACTTCAGGTACATTATGATGCCTTCAGGCTCTGCTCAGTGAACATGAGTACTGGCTGAAGGTACATTATAACGTTATCGTGATGTGTTCACATGTCATCTGTAAAATGTAGTTTTGGTGATAAACTTGAATAAATCCAGTAGTTTGAAGGAGATGTTTACTGACTTCAGAGCGTTGAAATGATTTTTGGGACGTTTGAAAACATAATATTCTGGACCCTTGTAGACCAGGTGCTATAATCAAACAGGGATCTGTATCTGTTCAAATGGATCGTCTATAGTACGAGTCCATCAAACATCTTGTGCGATTGGTTTTGTCTGGAACAGACTCAGTCTTCAGTGGTTTTGGATTTCTTCTTCTTTCTTTTTTATTTCCCGCAGACTGAGACACAGGAAGTGCTTTGGCACCTCTCGACTCATTTGGTGTTTTACAAAAACGGAAATGATGGAGGTGTTTGTTCTCATTCGGCATTCTTATAGCGACGGGATCGCCCACGTTAGAGCAGGTGTGAACAGGGTCTGATGCACCAGACCGGGACCAGGGTCTGATCCACCGGTCCAGGTCCGAGTCTCGGTGTCGTGTGTCATCGTCACAGTTAATCTTCCCACAGACTCTGCTGTAGAAGTGACTTCCTGTTAATATGTTAAATGTGTAGACCAACACGATGTGGTTACAGTGTCTGGTGGAGATGAGCAGCTCAGGACTCACTGCTCCTCTCACTTCACACGCTTCAATGTGAAAGAAAAGAGTTAAAGACGAAGAGAATCCACTGGGAACCAGACTTTCAGTAGTTGTTTAATCCGGCTGATGAACACAAACAAACCAAACTAAAAAACTTGACCTCCATCTTTAAAAGCTGCATGTACCTCCACCTCTTTACTGCTGTACTCAGCTCTGTGGTACATGTATATATACACATATATACGTATAGTACTTTTAAGCTGTCCAATGGAATAAAATGTACAATATTTTCCTCTGATATGTAGTAGTGTAGAAGTATAAAGTAACATAACATTGACAAGTGAAGTACAAAAACCTCTAAATTGTACTTGAGTACGTGTACTTTGTTCACACAGAGTATCACTGTAGCAGCTGTCGATGTAGTAAATATAATAAATGAAATACATGTTACGAGGTCAGAGGACACAGGAAGCGTCTCCCACCATCACGGTGCTGCTTCGTCATCGCAGCAGTGGCTTCTGGGAGTTTTTATTTATTCTTATGGGGTCACCATCAGGAGACTGGTGTTGGTAGCTCATGGCTCTTTGTAATAGTGCCCATCTTGTTGTGGAGGTAACAGCTGGTTCCTGCTGAGGCAGATGTAATGGAGACGGAGTTACGTAACCACATAGCCAAAAGGAAGGTGCAGTGCATTGTGGAACCTCGTCTGCATCCGACCATGCAGTGAACACACAGAGGAGTTAGAGCCTTGCTCAAGGACACGTCATGACATGTCTTTGTTTCCTGAACTCGCCACACATTTACCAGCATGTTCCTCCAGTGTTACCGTTAACCATCAGAGTGTAAATAAAGTTTAAACGTTAACCATCACAGTATAAATAAAGTTTAAACGTTAACCATCACAGTGTAAATAAAGTTTAAACGTCAACCATCACAGTGTAAATAAAGTTTAAACGTCAACCATCACAGTGTAAATAAAGTTTAAACGTCAACCATCAGTGTAAATAAAGTTTAAACGTCAACCATCACAGTGTAAATAAAGTTTAAACGTTAACCATCACAGTGTAAATAAAGTTTAAACGTCAACCATCACAGTGTAAATAAAGTTTAAACGTCAACCATCACAGTGTAAATAAAGTTTAAACGTCAACCATCACAGTGTAAATAAAGTTTAAACGTCAACCATCACAGTGTAAATAAAGTTTAAACGTCAACCATCACAGTGTAAATAAAGTTTAAACGTCAACCATCACAGTGTAAATAAAGTTTAAACGTCAACCATCACAGTGTAAATAAAGTTTAAACGTCAACCATCACAGTGTAAATAAAGTTTAAACGTCAACCATCACAGTGTAAATAAAGTTTAAACGTCAACCATCACAGTGTAAATAAAGTTTAAACGTCAACCATCACAGTGTAAATAAAGTTTAAACGTTAACCATCACAGTGTAAATAAAGTTTAAACGTCAACCATCACAGTGTAAATAAAGTTTAAACGTCAACCATCACAGTGTAAATAAAATTTAAACGTCAACCATCACAGTGTAAATAAAGTTTAAACGTCAACCATCACAGTGTAAATAAAGTTTTACTGACTCAGTAGAACATGTGTTTCTAGTCTCTGATCATGTTTCATTGTAAACAACCAATCAGAGGAGAGCTAGTAACGTTAGCAGCACCGCTAACGGCTAACCAACAGGAAGAGAGCTAGTAACGTTAGCAGCACCGCTAACGGCTAACCAACGGAGGTTCACTTCAGTTGCATTATGATGCCTTCAGGCTCTGCTCAGTGAACATGAGTACTGGCTGAAGGTACATTATAACGTTATCATGATGTGTTCACATGTCATCTGTAAAATGTAGTTTTGGTGATGAACTTGAATAAATCCAGTAGTTTGAAGGAGATGTTTTCACATGAATATAAAATAGATATTAGATTATGAGCTGTTTAAACCGTAAGTTCCTGTCGTCCATCAGTATTTTAAAATAGATTCAGCTGCCTACTTACAAGCGCCTCTTTTCAAATGATCACTTCTAACGAGAGTTCCGTTTGTGTGTGTGTGTGTGTGTCACTTGTTACTTTTGCTGTGTAATCTTTCTACCTGCTGTATTAGTGAACTTGTTATATTAAATAATAACCGCTAACAAAGCTCTGCTAATTCAGTGATGAACACATTTGAATATACTGTATTTTCTTCACAAAGTTCCTACGCTTGTGATACTGCCTTATTTCATCTCTGCTCGCAGCGGTGACTCGTTGTCACTGTTTGTGACAGCAGGAGGTCGTCTGCTCCCGTGAGCTAACTCTAATGTGTGAAGCCGTAGCTAACGGAGGTGTTTCTTGGGTGTAACCGCTCACAACGAGGTCTGCGTGTTCTTGAGAGCTGCTGTGGTGTATTTTTATATATTTAGAGAGACGTGTTAAAATGTTCTTTCTTATATATTGAACTGACATTATAGAAAATAGCCCCTGTGGTCTTTTTAAAGCTCCTGTGCACCGATAGCTTCTCCTAGCTAACCTCACCAACGGCTTCAGAAACAGACTTTTACTCTGAATGTCACCGACGGTCTTAATATGGCGCCGAGAAGTGTCTCAGAGGTTCCACACCAACAGAGTCAGCTGCTAATGATTCAGCAGCAAACAGGCGTCCTCTCAAAGAGGAAGTGTTTACTTCCTAGCTCCTTGTTCCTGTGTAGCTGCCATTAAGCGCTGCATGCTCATCAGTAACTGGGACTACTGGTCTGCTGCCGGGAGCGTTATTATGGCTGGTAATTAATCCCAGTTTGCACCGGACATGTTGTAGTTTTAATGTTACTGGCTCGAGAAAATATAGAAGTGACAATAACAGAAAGTCATTTAGCCTTTTTATTATTCCTTGACTTTTGTTATTTGCTTACCTGAAACCAGAAATAGATAATATGAACATAAATGCTACATTTTAAACATTTAATGAGCAATTTGTGACAAACAGACCTCCTATAGCCTTGATGCTAACAAATGTCAAATCAGGCATTATTCTTTTTTTAATGTATTACATGTAAAATACATCTGTTGTGTTTACAGTTCAGCCATTGTGTCTGATACAAACCCAACATATACAGCAGCTTCATGATGATGCAGTTTAGTTTAAGTCTTTATTTGTTGGTAAAGATTTGTCAGGTTCACAAAGACTGAACAGCAAAAGGTATTTGGGTCAGACACGTATGCAACGCTGATTACCGTAATATGTGTGGTATTTGTTATAAATGTACGTTGGACAGTGATAAGAAGCTGTACATGGAGGGACTTCTTCTTCTTCTTTAAATTCCACTGGCGGATCGCAACCAACTTGCATAGGTGCATACCGCCACCTAATGTACCGGAGTGTGCATTTTCAGGGTAACCTTTTCTTCACTGTTCTGATAATAAAATAAAATAATATATATTTATATATATAAATAACTAAAGAAATAAACCTAAACAACACCTAACAACTAAATCCTACGGTCTAATCCCGTTTCTTTCCATGGAGGGGCTTAGGACCCAGGGGAATGTAGGTGAATGAAACAGGAAGTGATGGAATGGAAGACACGCAACACAAACAGCTGTTCACCGCTCGCTGGCCGGCCGGTTCTTTTCGTCGTTAATTAATTAATGCTTTAACGCGAAAAAAAAATACCGTGATATACCGTGAAACCACCAGAATCTTACAAAATACCGTGATATGCATTTTTGGTCATACCGCCCAGCCCTAGCTGTCACACTGGAGGACTGATGACCTCGTCTCAAGGAGCCTCCTTTGCACATGCTCAGTACACACCTTGTAGGTGAAGCAGGGCCACTTCTCTCTCTCCGGGGTGCTGGTGGAATGCTAATGGGCCCCGTGGAGGAGGAGGGGGGGGGGGCGCTAATTGATTCGTTGTCCCCGACTCTCCTCGTTAACAGCCTCTCCCTAGGTAGCAGGTCTCAGGTGGCAGGGAGAGTCCCAAACCGAGGCCGGGATCACACAGATGGAGGAGGAGGGCTGACACGATGAGATATACAGTGTATATATATATTTATGTGTATTAATTCACTTACTGCTTTGTGTTCACAGCATCCGCAGTGTGATGCAGAAGTACCTGGAGGAGAGAGACGAGCTGACGTTTGACAAAATATTCAACCAGAAAATTGGTAAGTGAACGTTTTTACTGTTCTTATTGAAGGAGACGTGTGCAAACGTGATAACAGGAAGGAAAAGACCGCTCATCCTCAAACAATACAAGAACACTGTTCTCGCATTCCTCCTCTGAGCGGTATATTATATACTCAAAGTTTTCACCTAGCCACTGCAATATCTCAACGTCTACTACATTTATCACCATGTTTGTGGAGGCCTTCGTGATCCCCAGAGGATGAACCCTGCTGACTTTGATGATCCTCTAGCTTCTCCTGTAGCGTCACCAGGAAAAAGCTCTCAACTATTTGATGGACTATTTTGGTTCATACGTTCATGTTCCCCTGTTGGTCATCGGTGCTTTTTTATATTTTTATATATAGAAGAAATCAAGTTAAAATATCTTAAGTGCTTTATTTATAAGATCTGTGGCACTTTTTTTAAATGCAAGACGAAATAACATCGAGAAGTGAAGGAACTAGATTCATACATTCATGTTCCCCTGATGATGAATCATCGGAATCATCACCAGATCAAAGTGGAGAAGAAGTAGATGACGCTGAGAATACAAAGACTTTCAAACCTTCATACGTGTATAAATACAGAAGTACTTTGAGTAGAGCTGCAGGGTCCCATTAGAAGTTTTCACAATATTATCATAAACTGTAAGGTCTGCGTGATGTGATATGGAACGACCATAATTCCATAAATTAGTTTCTATTGTTTGTGCATCGATCTCATTTATATTCAATATTTTGTTTGGGTGAGTTTGATGAGCTGGATTCAGATCTGATGAGACGTTGTCACAGCACAGAGATCAGTGGTTAGATGAGTAACGTTCATCATCTCCTCCAGATATCGACCACATCGATCTCTGACGTTAGCTCCGTTGTTGTGGGTCTCTGTGGGGTTCTGTTCATTACCGCTGCTCGTCCTCACATCCAAACATCCATGACGCTCCTCCACGTCGTCACACCCCTCCGAGGCCCAAAACACGCCATGGGGAGAGGAGAGGAGGAGGAGGAGGGGAGAGGAAGAGAGGAGGAGGGGAGAGGAAGAGAGGAAGAGAGGAGGAGGGGAGAGGAGAGGGGGACGTGAAGTAATTTCCTTTATTTTTGCGTAGTTTGTTTGTGAGTATCGTCGGCGTTGTTGGTCCAGAGCGTTGTGTTTCTTGTCCTCCTGGTTCTTCGTGGTTCGTCTGCTCGGGTTGTTTCCACAGCGAGCAGACGGGCTGAGAGCCGGCGGTAGCGGCGGCGTAGCGGGAGCACCGGGGGACCGAGGCCGCCCTGCAGGCTCCTGCTCGCTTTACTTACTGTTCTGGGTCTAAAGAGACTGAGCTAATTCTGTGTTCAGCTTCAGCGCTCCCTCCAGCAGACGTGTTAGAAAATACACATTTCACTTCACTGACCCGTGCAACATGTCTTCAAATGTAACAATTCAAAATATCCAAACATGAAATGCTGAGATTGCTGACCCTGGATCAGTGACTGTGTGACGGGTTTATTGGGACCACATCGCTGTCCTCTGGTCCCCCTGCTCGTTACTGGTCATTATCCGGCTCTTCCAGAACACATCGATACCGGGCCGGTCCACGTGTCTCTGGGGACGTTTACAGGCAGCCGTCCTCCGCTCGTGATCTGGTCTCCACTAATGTGGACGTCACTGTTACTTCTTATTAAACCAGGATCTCATCACAAGTGTTGATTTTGACTTATGTGTCCCGTCATTGTCTGTGAATACGTTTAAACGTGTTAAATATTTTTCAGAACAATCAGTTTGTTCTACGGAGGTCACCAGACCACAAATGTAGAAACCAAAACCAGTGAAAGTCCTCGATCCTTGATACACATTCAATAGCAAGATAAAAACATCTTTACTTTCAGTGTTGATGGAGCTGATACAACGTTGGCTTAGCTTAGCATCAATCAAACCAAACTCCATTCAGAAAACAAGCATTTTAAAAGTTGTTTGCTTGTCGTCTTGTTGACAGAACTACTAACACATGAATTCAGACTTTTTACAACTCTTCATCATTATGAAGTTATTTCTGCATCTTTTGTGTCTGTTTATTGTGATTAAATCACAGCATGAATGTGTATTTATGGTTCATTCAGCTGTAGTAAAGCAGCGGACGTGTGGAGAGACTGAGAGCATTGTTCTGTGTGCTCAACACATTTGAATGGCAAATATTGGTGCTTTTGCAGTAACAGGGGACACGTTTAACGGTAACACCGTCGAGTAGCGGTGACCTCAAACTCGCACCTGTTGCTTTAACATCTAATTGCACAAACAAACCAATCAGCTACGTTATTAAATAGAGTTAAAAGTCAACGTTTTAAAGCACATTTCAGTTATTTCTGCTCCACAGTTCCAGAGTAAGACGAGTCGTCCTCGTTCCTGCTTCTCTTACTGCGACGCTCTTCAACTCTTTTCAGCGTTTTGCTTTTGATACAAAATAAAACTGAATATGCCTAAAAACAGCTGCTTCATTCAGCGACTCAACTCGATCTATGAATTTAAAATCATTTTACTTTACACCAGAACCTCTAAATTCATCCTCAGAACGACATCCAACAATGTGAGCTCTATGGAGAAGAAGAAGAAGAACGGATCTGCATCGGACCCTCCAGGTCGTGGGTTCACCTGATGGTTCTGGTTCCTTTTCATTCATTAAATACGTCGGCCATCTTTTCACTTTGACTCACTTTTAATAGCTCTGCTCTTGAGTTTTGCTTTTGAATTTAGTCTTTTTAAAAGGTTTTTGTCCTCTAACTCAACGAGCCTTCGTTGATCATCATGACAACGAGGTCATGAAGAAGACGTTCTTACCTCCAGGGTTCAGACGCAGCGTCGACTTCTAGTCCAGAGAGCAACAATGAGATGTTTTTACATGGAGAATTAGGTTAGTTTGAGTTTGTGCATCAAACAACGTTAACCATCAGAGTGTAAATAAAGTTTTACTGACTCAGTAGAACATGTGTTTCTAGTCTCTGATCTCTGATCATGTTTCATTGTAAACAACCAATCAGAGGAGAGCTAGTAACGTTAGCAGCACCGCTAACGGCTAACCAACGGAGGTTCACTTCAGTTACATGATGATGCCTTCAGGCTCTGCTCAGTGAACATGAGTACTGGCTGAAGGTACATTATAACGTTATCGTGATGTGTTCACAGGTCATCTGTAAAATGTAGTTTTGGTGATGAACTCGAATAAATCCAGTAGTTTGAAGGAGAAGTTTTCACGTTAATATAAATGGATATTAGAGATGAATTATGATGTTTAACTGTTATTCTGCACGAAAGACATGTTCTAGTTCTAGTTCAGACATCTCCTCTTCTCCTTCCTCTCTCTCTCTTTCTCCCTCTCTCCCTCTTCTTCCTTTCTCTCTCTCTCTGTGTCTCTTCCTCTCTTTCTCTCTCTCTCCATCTGTCAGACTTCTGGAATGGATGATGGAGAGTTGTGCGTTGCCTAGCAACTGCGGGGTTGCCATAGGAACCCCCACATAGAACTACTGCTGCATTTTGCTCGTCGGTCGGGGGGGATGAAATGAAATTGATTAAAGCGGGAATATGAGAGAGAGAGACGCTTTTAAAGAGCATTGGAGACCCAGACCTTTCGTTTCCCAGAATGCAGCGTTTCTCCCGTATGTCAACGTCTGTCCTTCTCTCCCCCGTCGTTCACATCGTCTCCTCTGAGTTTAGTTACTCTCAGTACGAGTAATGAGTTGGTGACTTTGTAGTCGATCGTGTTCTACAAACACAAATAAAACAACGTTTCTCTGCATTGTGTATTGTTCATGTTGTTTTGTCCACCCTCTGTGTGAACGACCACAGTGAAGCAGTCATTTTCTCATAGACTTCTATACAACCAGAGGAGTCGCCCCCTGGTGGACACTAGAGAGAATGCAGCTTTAACACATGAAGCTTTGACTTCTCTCTAAAGAACCTGATTTATCTTCAGTTATTGAGTCGTTATAGATGTCGGGAGGTTTTGAACAAGTATATAACTCTTTAACTTTCTGTATGTAACCTCCTCTGGTCTGGACTCTGCTCCTCTGGTGTAACTTTGTGAGTCAAAGTCCACCAGAGTCACTCGCCCCCAACCAGAGAATCTGCTGACATCAGCAGAAACATTGAAACTGTTTTTAGATGCTGCTGTTTTTACCCATCATGCATCTGGTCCCGTACCTCATGGTTTCGTCCAGTGTTGCTGCTTTTTATTGGTTCTCTGGTGTTTTTTTGCACATTCTGAGTCCTCCTCGTTTCCTTTCCTCCTCTCTCTCCGTCAACTGGCAAGGTCCCATGGCAAAAAAGAACTAAACGATGTCGCACCTATGATTGGTCGAGTGTGTGTGTGTGTGTGTGTGTGGCGTCAGGGCAAATATCCTGATGAGGAGGGGAGGAGGTGGGATGCAGTGTGTGTGTGTGTGTGTGTATAAGGATGTATACATGTGTGTGTGTGTGTGTTCACAGGCCGTTGCTGTTGCGGTGTGTGAGGGGGGGTTTGGAGAGCTCCACCACTCCGGCCCGACCCTTCCCGATGACTTTGGGGGCTCGACGCAGCAGCTTCTGGGCTTCTGTGAACGCGTCGGTCAGCTCCTTCTTCCACTGCACGAACTCAGGGTCGCTCTGCGCACACACACACACGATATTAAAGGATGAATATTAAGATTATTAAGAGATAGAGGGATCAGGTCTTTCTCCTGGGGAGGGGGGGGGGGGGTCGTACCTCACACTGCAGCACAAACTGCTTCCCTCCTTTGATGCGCAGCAGGATACATTTCTTGTCTTTAATCTGCGTTTCTTCCACCGTGACGATCTGCTCCATCGTCAGCAGGTTTTGCTGTGAAACAAAAAGATTATAATTGAGCCATCGAAAATGAGCAAAGGTGAAGAAGAGCAGCATGCATCTGAATAGAATCTATATGATAATCATTTATTATTCTACTTGTTGTGAAAATTAAGACCATATCTAGACTGAGGAGGAGTGACGTAGAGACGCCGTATACGTCTCTGATAGAGACCTGTCAATCACTGTGTAGCCCCGCCCTAAAGCATCCCCTGCTTTATGGTCTGTTTGACTCTAAATGGACCATAATGTACTAAATGAACATCATGCTGTATTGAAGAAGACTTGAAACTAGAGATTGAGACCATAAACTCATGTTTACAATGTTTACTGAGGTAATAAATCAAGAGAGAAGTAGTCATTTTCTCATAGACTTCTATACAACCAGAGGAGTCGCCCCCTGGTGGACACTAGAGATAATGCAGCTTTAACACATGAAGCTTTGACTTCTCTCTAAAGAACCTGATTTATCTTCAGTTATTGAGTCGTTATAGATGTCGGGAGGTTTTGAACAAGTATATAACTCTTTAACTTTCTGTATGTAACCTCCTCTGGTCTGGACTCTGCTCCTCTGGTGTAACTTTGTGAGTCAAAGTCCACCAGAGTCACTCGCCCCCAACCAGAGAATCTGCTGACATCAGCAGAAACATTGAAACTGTTTTTAGATGCTGCTGTTTTTACCCATCATGCATCTGGTCCCGTACCTCATGGTTTCGTCCAGTGTTGCTGCTTTTTATTGGTTCTCTGGTGTTTTTTTGCACATTTTTCTCTCTGTGGTTTTGTTTTTCTTTTCAAAATAAAAGTCCTGCTCCTCTGAAACACAACCATCATGAGTAGAAGTAGAGAGAACTAGAACATGTCTTTAGAATTGGAAACACTGGAATCTATTTATACAACTTATTTCCAAGTGTCCACAAGTGTTACCATGTTGGATAAAAAGACTACAATGTAGAGTCTACATGTTGTAAATATTAAACTATTCACATGTTTCAGCCTCTCCTCCTCTCTCCTCTCTCCTCTGTGTTCACTTCCTGAAGTTCAGTCAAAGTTTCTCTGGTTTGTTGTCACATGACTGTTGGTCTCAGTTGGTCAATCATGACATCATAGTTTAACTGATGAGCTCACAATTTAATGTTTAAGCTTCGTTTTGGCTTATTTTACAGATGTAAGCGTTCGTCACACATGTGTTCAAGGACCGTCGGAAAGATGATGTCTGAAGATGATGTTTGGTTTTACATCTTCTGGCTGATGAACGGTGTAGTGTTTGGTGAATGATTAGAGAGAACATGGCTGGTTTCGCGATTCACAGTTAATCGTACGTTTGAAGTGGTTCATGTCGGTTTTCGTGTCTTCATCTTTTATAATATGAACTTAGCTGTCATGTGACCTGTTTAACCTTCTGTTGGAGACCTCATCAGTTTCTCCTCATGTGTTCTGAACGTAAACAATGACCCTAAATATGACTAGATGGAGCAGCTTGGACTGAGTTATATCTTCACCACAATGCTGCGTCTCTCAGCGTCTTGTTCTTTATGATCTAGAAGTCTGGAGGTAATATTTCCATATTCGTCTCGGTCAATAAAGAACTTGTTCAGCTTGTTTAGCATCTTCAGCATCGCTGCCTTCGCAAACAGAGCGGAGCGCCTCCAGGACGAGACATCCGCTCTGTCATTGTCTTGACTCTCAGATGGTCCTGAGGTGATGGAGTCACTCGTCAGCTGACTCTTGTGTTCACAGGACTGATCACATCCTGGATCTTTGAATCAGCTGTTCACCGGGCAGGATGTCATCGCAGCTTAAATATTTACATTTATCTTGTTTGAGACTTCTGTTTCCTGCTCCTCTTAATAACTCGTATCATGATGTTGTTCTCATAGCAGAATACAACTGTGTTATCCACAGAGATCAGGCTTAGTTCTTCTGTTGCGTCATGTTCAGGTTTTTATTAATTATCATAAGAAGTCTTCTGACTTTGTGATTAGCAGATTAAAGACCTCTGAAGAATCAAACATGAGATGTCGGAGAAACGATCTCGTATATATAACTGATGAAATATTTTAAGCGTAGTTTCGGCTGCTTTTCTGACAGAAGTGTTCATCACACGTGATGAGTTCAAGGACCGTTGGAGAGGTTAAAACCTGACGATACTGACTGTTTTACAGCTTCTGGCTGATGAACGGTGTAGTTTAGGAGATTGTTTAAAGAAAACATGTTTTTAAATCTCATTTTGTGGTTCACAGGGTTAAAGCATGAACGGTCTCTTCATATTTCATGTTTTTATGATATTATATCAGAGTTGTGTCTGAAACCCACTTCATGAAAACCAGATTTAAGAAACATGTTTCACCTCAGTGATGAAGAGCTTTAGTCTTCATCACTGAGGTGATCACCAGCAGACTGCAGAGCAGCACATCAGGAGAATACTGCACATTGTTTGCTAATCCTGATGTTGTATCTGACACACACACACACACAGTCTCACACACACACAGTCTCACACACACACAGTCTCACACACACACACAGTCTCACACACACACAGTCTCACACACACAGTCTCACACTCACACACAGTCTCACACACACACACACAGTCTCACACTCACACACAGTCTCACACACACACACAGTCTCACACACACACACACACAGTCTCACACACACACAGTCTCACACACACAGTCTCACACTCACACACAGTCTCACACACACACACAGTCTCACACACACACACACACAGTCTCACACACACAGTCTCACACACACAGTCTCACACTCACACACAGTCTCACACACACACAGTCTCACACACACACACACACAGTCTCACACACACACACACAGTCTCACACACACACACAGTCTCTCACACACACACACACACAGTCTCACACACACACACACAGTCTCTCACACACACACACAGTCTCTCTCTCACACACACACACACACACACACAGTCTCTCTCACACACACACACACACAGTCTCTCACACACACACACACACAATCTCTCACACACACACACACACACAGTCTCTCACACACACAGTCTCTCACACACACACACACACAATCTCTCACACACACACACACACAGTCTCTCACACACACAGTCTCTCACACACACAGTCTCTCACACACACACACAGTCTCTCACACACACACACACAGTCTCTCACACACACAGTCTCTCACACACACACACAGTCTCTCACACACACAATCTCTCACACACACACACACACAGTCTCTCACACACACAGTCTCTCACACACACACACACAGTCTCTCACACACACAGTCTCTCACACACACACACAGTCTCTCACACACACAATCTCTCACACACACACACACACAGTCTCTCACACACACAGTCTCTCACACAGTCTCACACACAGTCTCACACACACACTCTCACACAGTCTCACACACACACAGTCTCACACACAGTCTCACACACACAGTCTCACACACACACAGTCTCTCACACACACACACACACACAGTCTCTCTCACACACACACACACACAGTCTCTCTCACACACACAGTCTCTCACACACACACACACACAGTCTCTCACACACACACACACACACACACACAGTCTCTCTCACACACACAGTCTCACACACAGTATCTCACACACACACACACAGTCTCTCACACACACACACACACAGTCTCTCTCACACACACACACACACACACACAGTCTCTCAAACACACACACACAGTCTCTCACACACACAGTCTCTCACACACACACACACACACACACACACAGTCTCTCACACACACACAGTGTCACACAGTCTCTCACACACACACAGTGTCACACACACACACACACTGCAGTAAAGGTCAGTTTATGTTTAATGCAGCACAGTGGAGTCTCAGTAAGACATCTGTCTTTTTTTATGTTTCCATGAATTTAATTGAAACATTTTATTCTATTTTATTTCACAGCAGGAAAACTCATATCATAATCTAATGAGGACTGAAGATTGTTTTTAATGATGAATCTGTTTAAAGACCATCATAACTTTCTTAAAGACGATTTTGGTCCAAAATAACTTCTCAATGAACGTGTAGGAGCTGGAACTAGTTTAACGATCGACTCATCGATGAATCGACACATTGTTTCAGCTCTAGTTGAACCTACTGATTCATCTCACCTTCCTGTTCAGATGCATCTCCTCCATCATCTGACTTCTCCTCCACATGTCTGATGTATTTCTACATGACGGGACGGAGAAGACTAACCTGAAATAGTGCTTTTATATTCACAATAGAGCTGAAAACTCTACTTTCTCTGTTAATGCTTTTACATGTTGACTCCACAGCGTGTGAACTCCTGAGCGATATCGCTGAGAACGTCCGTCGTTAACGTCTGTTTCTAAAGAGATGGAACCATCAAATGTTTCCTTTATTCCTTTATTTGAGACTCTGGATGGAGCCGGTCTCAGGTGATCCGCTCTAATGAGGTGTGTGTGTGTGTGTGTGTGTGTGTGTGTGTGTTCACTGTAAGAGGCCATTTGTTGAATTAGCTGGGCAGTGTTGAAGTGTTCAGCGATTAAGGTTAATCCTCGAGTCGTGGTGATGTAAGAACTGTAGTTCTCTCACACCTTCCTGTGTGTGTGTGTGTGTGTGTGTGTGTGAGACTGTGTGTGTGTGAGTGTGAGGGGAAATGATGCGTCACGTCTGGAGGAGCGATAAAGCCTTCGGGGGGGGAAGAGGTGCATGATGGGTGATATGAGGAGCGATGTCTTCTCCTCAAACTGAAGCTAGAAACACTTTCACACTTCTAGAGCTGAGCCCCGTTTATCTCTGTTCAACATGTCGGAGTAAAGACCAGGTATCACAGCTAGGACTGTACTACTGTAGGACTGTACTACTGTAGGACTGTACTACCGTAGGACTGTACTACAGTACTACCGTAGGACTGTACTACCGTAGGACTGTACTACTGTAGGACTGTACTACAGTACTACTGTAGGACTGTACTACAGTACTACCATAGGACTGTACGACTGTACTACAGTAGGACTGTACTACAGTATATATATATATATATGCACAATATATATATATTATAATAATTAATTAATTAATTGGTACCGTTGTATGTTTTTATACCTTTATTAACTTCCACTTTTACGGAGAAGCTGATTTTCTGTTTCTAAAACTAAACAGTTACAGAAACATTTCTTTCTATAAGTTTGTTATTTAAATAAGATCTTGCAGCTTTTTTTATATTAGTTCAGGATGCTGAACGTGTCATCAGTAGGAGACATATTCCACGTTAAACGTCACTTTTTATTTCAATAATTCTGCTGGATTTGTTCTCGGTTGTTTAGCCGATAAAATGTGAGAGAGAAAACGGTCGATCACAATTTTATTTATTTTATTTATTTTATCGACTCACTGAGCTTTCTGTTTTTATTATTATTGTCTTTGTCTGTCAAATCACTTTGTAAACTCTGTTTTTAAAGCTGCTATATAAATAAAGTTGTTATATTTATTATGAATAAAGCCGACCTACATGTATAAACCTCATGTTCTCTTTACATCACATCAGACAAAAAGCAATAAATCCTCAAAATGTAGAAGCTGGATAAATATTATCAATATTTAAAAAGTATTTTAATAGTTTCACTAAATGATTTCTGACAAATAGTTTCCGCTCTAACACAAACAGGACTGTTGACGTGCTCTTTTATCATGATAACCGTGCTAAGCTACTTCCTGCTCAGATGTGTCAAATTAAAAGCCTTCCAGTAGCTTTAAAGGACGCCGCTCTGCTTCCACTTCCTCTCTCGGTGTACTTGTACACACAGTGTGTGTAATTTATGGCGATTGTTTGTGTCTTTGTCACTTTCGTCACCAGAAATGATGCGATATGTGTCGCAGTGTGTCGATCTGTGACTTTAATCTAGAAACAGAAAGCGGAAGGTTTGAATGTTTTATCGTTTATTCTCCTGGAGTTTAGTTTTCATGTTTTATCTCCGAGCAGAGTGTCGACACACTGACCTTTATCTTCAATAGTTCACTTCTGCAAACTCTAAAACCTGCTTTCAATCCTCTTCTTCTTCTTCTTCTTCTTCTTCTTCTTCTTCTCTTTTAAAGACGGTAAACACTCACCAACGTTCGACCCTGTCATTTATTTCTCTTCTGTGCTTTTATTTCCTTTTATTTAATAGTTCATTTAAAAGTGTTTTTGCACTGTAGCTTTACCATAATCTATATTTTCTGATGTATTTATTCAGTGTGAATTGATTTTTTAATGTTGTTCTAATGCATTTAGATGTGTAATGTAATTAGATGTGTTGGTACAGCCTCACCAAACAGACCGTGTCGTCCTGAAGACCAGCATCTTGTTACGCGTCTATTTCTGTTAATACCTGAAGCTGATCAGGTACAAGCTGCAGAGAGGAGAGTCAACACGCTAACGAGTGACTTAGCTCATTACTGCTCCGTCCTCTAGTCTCTAGTCTCTGTCCTCTAGTGTCTAGTGGTCTCTGTCCTCTAGTCTCTGTCCTCTAGTGTCTAGTGGTCTCTGTCCTCTAGTCTCTGTCCTCTAGTGTCTAGTGGTCTCTGTCCTCTAGTCTCTGTCCTCTAGTGTCTAGTGGTCTCTGTCCTCTAGTCTCTGTCCTCTAGTGTCTAGTGGTCTCTGTCCTCTAGTCTCTGTCCTCTAGTTGTCTCTAGTCTCTGTCCTCTAGTGGTCTCTGTCCTCTGGTCTCTAGTGGTCTCTGTCCTCTGGTCTCTAGTGGTCTCTGTCCTCTAGTCTCTAGTGGTCTCTGTGCTCTGGTCTATGTCCTCTGGTCTCTAGTGGTCTCTGTCCTCTGGTCTCTAGTGGTCTCTGGTCTCTAGCCGTCTCTGTCCTCTGGTCTCTATCCTCTTGTCTCTAGTCTCTGTCCTCTAGTCTCTGACCTCTAGTCTCTAGTGGTCTCTGTCCTCTGGTCTCTAGTTGTCCTCTGGTCTCTAGTGCTCTCTTTGTTGTGACCACAGTGAAGTGTATAAACCCTGAAGTGGTCTTGTTGTAGACCTCATCAGACCTCATAGCAGCATCATCTCTCTGTCTCCACACAGCCTGTAGCCACGGAGGTAATTACCATGGCAACAGGGCATCTCATCTATGCCAGCCCCCCCCCTTCTTCTTCAGAGAGTGTGTGTGTGTGTGTGTGTGTGTGTGTGTGTGTGTGTGTGTGTGTGTGAGTGAAACGAGCCTCCACAGCTACTAACCCTTTCATCTAGTCTACAGAGTAACACTGATACTATGTGTATAAACAGTAATGCATCCCGTCACAGAGCAAGTCACTCTTGTTCACTCCTTCACTCCTCGCTACATGAGACGATGAGCAGTAAACTGAATCAACAGAGGACACATTTTAGATTTTAACATCTCCTCCTGTGGAGTCATGAACGCATCTTTCTCTCTGCTTCTTGTTCTGATTTATACGTTTTACTTGACGAGCTTTATGAGTGAGATCTACAGCTCGCTGTCTCAGTCTGAAGGGTTCATCCTCTGGGGACCTTGAATATCATAACAACCCGTTCAAAAGTTGAGATGTTTCACACCAACAAATATTATTTGTCAATTATATTTCACGTGGTCATATCTCATGCATATTCATTTTATGTTCTCTGTATTATTGTAACATTTTAATATTCTAAATGTGGAGGCTTTAATAAGCACAGCTGTCTTCCTGCTCAGTGATAATATTTATGTTCTATATCTTTATACGTTCTGTTTCTCCAGGTTTCCTCCTCTTCAAAGACTTCTGTATGAACGAGATCGACGAGGCCGTGCCACAGCTCAAGTTCTACGAAGAAGTGAGTCCAAAGCGTCCAGCGGGGATTAGACGGGAGATTAAGGCTCCGTAATCCCGGAAGTGTTTGTTTGTTTGTTGTTTCCTCCGATGACCTCGTGTGTCTCTGGTCTCAGATTAAGGACTACGAGAAGCTGGACTCAGAGGAGGAGAGGTTGAGCCGCAGTCGGCAGATTTACGACGGCTACATCATGAAGGAGCTGCTGTCGTGTTCACACGTGAGGACCAAGTCTCCTTCACTCAACACAGACAAGGACACACAGACAAGGACACTCGGACGGGACTTTTTAATATCTAATGACACAATAAATACATTTCTTTCTTGAGACCAGAGTCAGGGGACAGTAGGGATGAGTATTGTTAGTATTTTATGGATACTAGTACTCTTATCAATACTCTTATCTGTTCTTTTTAATTATATTGTGAGAAAAAAAAGACAGTTAATTAAGAAAAGAATCAACATTTCATCAGACAGACAGACTGACGGAGAGACAGACCGGTCCCTAGTTGTCTCTATAATATAATACCTTCCTGGTCGTGTCACCCTGAGGTCTCGTATCGTCACATAAAACTAAATACTGGAGCAGCTGCTTTTTATTTCATTCTTTTTTAATAACCCTTCTTTTATTTGGTCCTCTCTGTTTCAGCCGTTTTCTAAGAAAGCAGTGGACCATGTGCAGAGTCACTTAACAAAGAAACAGGTTCCCCCGACTCTGTTCCAGGTAAAACCACACCGCCTCTACACCGCTATGAACTCTGGGAAATACAGAAAATAGCATTTACATTCAGGATGTTCTGGTGACACAAACAAATGTTTTCTGAAAATCAAACACTTGAAGCGGTAAATGAAACCTCCAGGTCAGCGGTGACTGATGATGAATAATTAAAGCATTAGAGACTTCACATCTGAGGGTGTGAATTACTCTCTCTCACACACACGCACACGCACACACACACACACACTACCAGATGAGGCAGCAGCTCCTGTGTTCTGAGGTAGAACCAGTGTTTCAGTGAATGGACTCTGGTGTCTTTGAAGAGAGAATAGATAACAGCTTCAGCTCCCCGTGTAGTAATACACTGACTGTGTATAAGTACCTCATACAATCCCAATACCTACAGAACATCTATTTAAATACATCAATAATACAAAACTAATTCAGTGGTGTCTGTTCAAGCTCACAACTCGAAACAAACTTAACTTCAGTTTGTTTTGATCCCTCGTTGATGTGTGCACATCTTTCACCATAAATAAAGAGCGTTATTGTACTTCTATATTATACTCTATGAGAGAACTCAACCGTATTCTGTCTGTACTTCCTTAAAGTGTCACATTTCCTATTGGTATCTTTTCTGTCATACAGCTCTGTTCTTGTAGCATATATTCTGGTTTTCTGTCAACATTGTTTTTAAACTCCAGATTCTAATGAAACGTTGAGAGAGAGAAGCATCAATTAGTTTCCTCTGAGCTCAGTGAATCTGCTCAACAGCTCCTCTCCTCCTGACTCCAGCATGGCTCTTATTGTGGATCATAATGATCATAAGTGAATACATATTCCCTCAAAGTGTCGCTCTCACTTCATGTTCAGCTGGAAACCAAAGAGGCGTCTTATGAGCCCACTTGTCAAAATGTTCTGAGAAGTGAATTCACTTTAAACGGCAGACAAAAGGAAGTCGACAGAAGCTTTAAAAGAAGCCACAGCGATGCACGCAGGTCACGGTGGCGTATAATCACGACGTTACTGAGAGAACCTGCTTGTGTCTCTCTGCAGCCGTACATCGTGGAGATCTGCGACAGCTTGAGAGGGAAGCTCTTCCAGAAGTTCATCGAGAGGTGAGACCGGAGAGGAAGAGCAGCTTCATCATTTCCTCACCTCCAACAGTCAACTCACACTGTTAACCCTCTCTCTCTCTCTCTCGCTCTGTGTGCTTCTCTTCTTCTTCTTTCCTTCAGTGACAAATTTACTCGTTTTTGCCAGTGGAAGAACGTGGAGCTAAACATCCACGTGAGTACAAGCTTTAAAAGTCACTTTAGAGCCACTAGTCTGGTTCATTTGGTCCAGACCAGAGGTCTTGAACATCAGTGCAGATAGATAGATAGATATATATATATATATATATATATATATATAGTATTTTACACTTAATTTAACTTCAAACAGACGCCACGGTTTCGGTCCATCGTGCATAGACCATGGTGTGTGTGAGTTTGACGGTTAATGTCCGTATTAGTGTGACTCCCTCTCAAAGACGCCTCCCTGTGCTTCCGTCTGTCCGTCCTCAGCTGACCATGAACGACTTCAGCGTGCATCGGATCATCGGCAGAGGAGGCTTCGGAGAGGTGTACGGCTGCAGGAAGGCCGACACGGGCAAGATGTGAGGAAGCAGAATGTATAATAAATGTAAAGGTCAGGGGTCACGCTGAGCCTGTGCTGATCTGTGGTGCTTGTGGTCTGAACGTCAGGTACGCCATGAAGTGTCTGGACAAGAAGAGGATCAAGATGAAGCAGGGGGAGACTCTAGCGCTCAACGAGAGAATCATGCTGTCGTTAGTCAGCACCGGGGTGAGTTCCTTTAGTTAATCACAGTTACACTCATTCACCTGGTTAGCAGCTGCTAGCTTAGCATCACACTCACTCTGATCTGCATGAGTATTATTATTAATGACACCAGTGGTTTTATTATACAAGTGAAGTGTGTGAGTATCGGGTCCAGTTAATGATCCGGTTCTGACTCTGCAGGACTGCCCGTTCATCGTGTGCATGACGTACGCCTTCCACACCCCCGACAAGCTCTGCTTCATCCTGGACCTCATGAACGGTAGGCTGACCCCTCATGGTCCCGTACTTCCTCATGGTCCCGTACTTCCTCATGGTCCCGTACTTCCTCATGGTCCCGTACTTCCTCATGGTCCCGTACTTCATGGTCCCGTACTTCATGGTCCCGTACTTCATGGTCCTGTACTTCCTCATGGTCCCGTACTTCCTCATGGTCCCGTACTTCATGGTCCTGTACTTCCTCATGGTCCTGTACTTCCTCATGGTCCCGTACTTCATGGTCCCGTACTTCCTCACCCCTCATGGTCCCGTACTTCCTCATGGTCCCATACTTCCTCATGGTCCCGTACTTCCTCATGGTCCTGTACTTCATGGTCCTGTACTTCCTCATGGTCCTGTACTTCATGGTCCTGTACTTCCTCATGGTCCCGTACTTCATGGTCCTGTACTTCCTCACCCCTCATGGTCCTGTACTTCCTCATGGTCCTGTACTTCCTCACCCCTCATGGTCCCGTACTTCCTCATGGTCCCGTACTTCCTCATGGTCCTGTACTTCATGGTCCCGTACTTCATGGTCCTGTACTTCCTCACCCCTCATGGTCCTGTACTTCCTCTTAAGGGTCTGTAGCCATCTCACAAACAATCAAACTCCTGAGTCGTCCCCCCCCCCTCCGAGACAATAGCCACCTCTTATTGATTGATATTGATCCAAGCATGAGGTTTTATGAGGTCACACTGACTCTGTGTGTGTGTGTGTGTGTGTCTGTGTGTGTGTGTGTGTGTGTGTTCAGGCGGCGACCTACACTACCACCTGTCTCAGCACGGCGTGTTCAGTGAGAAGGAGATGCGTTTCTACGCGGCTGAGATCATCCTGGGTCTGGAGCACATGCACAACCGCTTCGTGGTCTACAGGGACCTCAAGGTAGACTCTCTGGTTCCAGACCATTTAAAGTTTTATTGTGTGTGTGTGTCTTTCTCCTCTCTGCCATAACGTGCTGCAGAAATGAGTCAGCATTTTATTCACTTCCTGTTCCCTCGTCTTGAAGTCTTCTTGTTTCGATGTGTGAAATGAGGCGGAGGCCTTTTTACAGCAGACGGTGACATGTGAAGTTGAGGACCATAAAAACCAAAACTACGAGATGAAAGTGGCTACAAGTAGTCAGATGATGAGTTTCACGTGACACATTTGATATATTGTCAATTAAAAATATATATTTTAAGTGCAGATTTAAATATTCACTAGAGCTCCAAATGGGCATTAATCCGCCGCTGAAAACAGACCCCAACAAATGCACCAATCCTTCCTGTTTGTTTGATTAAAAAAACTACAGCGAGCAGCTGTTTTACAAACAAAGGAAACTATATATTTGTGTTTTTTAAAGATTCACGTCTTCAGTAGGAACCAATATGCTCGGAGCTGAGAGTCACAAACAGGAAGTCAGACGGTATTGAGAGACGGACCGACGTGATGTTGGTTTGGCTCTTTTAATGACATGTGTTGACAAAAAGAAGAAGAAGATAGAATGACGTCTGTTTTATCCTATTGATGAATCAAAGCATGTCGCCTTCATAAGAAAGTTTAATATTCAGATTATTTATTAGATAATTATAGTAGGAAATCACATTCTTTTTACCTTTACAAACTACATACTGCTGCATGCAGGAAGCATTCTACTTGGACATTCTACTTCCTCATAACTTTGGACTCTGACCCTCTTGCTCATATTTCTGCAGTGCAAAGGATTGTGGGTAGGAATAGGCTGGCTTGCATACTGTAAAATGCTGGTATTTGCTGTACTGTATATTGGGACGTAATGAATCTTATTCTGGCAGCCTGGAACAAACCCTGAACCTCGGTCACACCTCCACACAGATGCTCTGTGTTCAGCTCCTCTGCTTCTCCTCCGGCTCCCCTGTTTGGACTGGTTGCCATAATAACAGACATGTTTCTGTGGAAGTCAGGGAGCAGTTTTAGGGCTTCAATAAACAGAGCAGACCAATGCAGATACTACTGTGAGGGGAGAAGAGGATAACCAGGACAGGAGGTTCTTCTTCTACTGTCTGTGTCCACGAGAGTTTCTCTACTCGTCAAACGGAAATTAGAACTTAAGTTGTGAATTAATGAAATCTCTAACATCCTCTGATTTTATCTCTTCTATCCTCCATCAATATCTCTCTCTCTGTCTCTCTCTCTCGCTCTGTCTGTCTGTCTGTCTGTCTGTCTCCCTCCCTCTCTGTTTCTCTCTCCCTCTGTCTCGGTCTGTCTCTCTCTCTCTCCCCCTCTCTGTCTCTGTCTGTCTGTCTGTCTGTCTCTCCCCCTCTCTGTCTCTGTCTGTCTGTCTGTCTGTCTCTCTCCCTCCCTCTCTGTTTCTCTGTCTCTCTCCCTCCCTCTCTCTCCCTCCTTCCAGCCAGCTAATATCCTGTTGGATGAACACGGTCATGTTCGTATCTCAGACCTCGGTCTGGCCTGTGACTTCTCCAAGAAGAAACCTCACGCCAGTGTGTAAGTATCTGAGTCAACCTCTGGACTGATGTTAAATATTAGTCTGCTGCTCACTGTTTAAACTCCCGTACAGAGGGCTAATGTCTGACATCTTGTCCGTGATCCGTACTGACCCCCCTCACAGTTTACCGTCAACCATCAGAGTGTAAATAAAGTTTTACTCACTCAGTAGAACATGTGTTTCTAGTCTCTGATCATGTTTCATTGTAAACAACCAATCAGAGGAGAGCTAGTAACGTTAGCAGCACTGCTAACGGCTAACCAACAGGAGGAGAGCTAGTAACGTTAGCAGCACTGCTAACGGCTAACCAACAGGAGGAGAGCTAGTAACGTTAGCAGCACTGCTAACGGCTAACCAACAGGAGGAGAGCTAGTAACGTTAGCAGCACCGCTAACGGCTAACCAACGGAGGTTCACTTCAGTTACATGATGATGCCTTCAGGCTCTGCTCAGTGAACATGAGTACTGGCTGAAGGTACATTATAACGTTACCATGATGTGTTCACATGTCATCTGTAAAATGTAGTTTTGGTGATAAACTAGAATAAATCCAGTAGTTTGAAGGAGATGATTTCACGTGAATATAAAATAGATATTAGAGATGAATTATGATGTTTAACTTCCTAACACGAGCTCTAAGAACATTATTATACAGCATTAAAACTAATGAATTACTAGATTTGTGTTAGTCAATAAAAATACAATATTTTATTTCCTAATCATTTGAATTGTGTTTATATGAAGAAGAAATTAGACTATTAATGGAGAATAAACCAGTATAATTCAGTTTTATCATAGTTTTGTCCTCAAAAGTATAAGAAATGATTCAAACTTCCACTTGGATGAAACAGTGTTGCCAAACATATCTGATTCATCAGCTAATAACATCTCCACACACATTAGATGACATCACTGTGAGGAGAGCTGTCTCTGATGGGATATTAGAAGCTACTGCATTAATAATCAAGAGCGCTACAATCTGTTTGCAACACTTCCTTCCAAAGTAAAGCTGAGCAGCACTCTGAGTTGATTGATGTGAAACTGATATGAATAATTTAACATGTTTCCTCTTGAATGTGGATCAGAACGCTTTCATTACTTTTACGTTCAAGGTGTGAGCTCACTGACTTAATGATCGATCTGTCAGGTCAGCTCAACCCTTCAGTAGCTTTTCAAATTAAAAGAGACTATGAAGTGTGTCTGAATGACGCTTTTATTTTGGAGAAAGTCTCTTTACTAATAGATGTTATTTAGTTTAGTAGACTAAACTAAACTCTGCTCAAACCAGAAAACAAACCAGGAAGGAAGGAGGAGGAAGCCGTAAACTAGCAGCCAGGACACAAACATCTGTGATTGTTTCTGGCTGCTAATGTTAGCCATGATGCTATTGATAGCTGTGCAAGCTAACGCTAACACTAGCAGCCAAAAACAAACATCTGTGATTGTTTCTGACACAAAAGTTTCTTGCTGCTAATGTTAGCCATGTTGCTATTGATAGCTATCCGAGCTAACGCTAGCTATGTTGGCTAACATGCACTAACACTAGCAGCCAGAAACAAACATCTATGGCTCGTTGTCCGTTTGATAATCGAGACAAAGAACACGTTTTCTTGCAGTGATGGAACGCTAACGGGGGAAAGTTTTCTGTTGCCACTTTAAAAAGAACAATAATAATAAAAACTAAATAATATAAAGAATGAGTGAGCCTGCTGGTGGTGACGGTCACGTGTTTCTCCTGCAGCATCGTTGTGTTTCTCCTCAGCAGCTCCTTTAATTTACCAGAATCTAAACGACCTCCCAGAACAACCATAACTGTTATTACATCTTCACCCACCGCCTCCTCTGATATTAATCCCGGGTGAACGACTGTACGGAGAGTTACTGTAAAGCAGTAATGAGTGTTTGTGTGTCTCAGGGGAACTCACGGCTACATGGCTCCAGAGGTTCTTCAGAAGGGGACGGCCTACGACAGCAGCGCCGACTGGTTCTCTTTAGGCTGCATGCTCTTCAAGCTCCTCCGAGGGTAACTACTCCAGATAATCTCTCCTTCCTCTTCTTTTTCTTCTTCCCTCCCTTTCTCCTCCTTATCCTTCTTCCCCTCCTTATCTTCCTCCTTCTTCTCCTTCTGCTTTCATTCCCTTCTCTCCATCCTCTTTGAATCCACTCCTCTGTCCACTGTTTGGTTTGTTTGATCTTGTTTGTGTCTCTGTGTGTGTGTGTGTTTGTTTGATCTGGAGTGTGTAAATGCCAGAGGTCAGGGCCCAGTAGGTCAGAAATTGTGTGTGTGAGTGTGTGTGACGTTTCTGTCCATTGATGTTTCCAGTGTGTTTGAATACTTTAAAGAGGAGTGTGTGTTTGGTGAAAGGTTGGAGAGATGGATGGAAATGTTTTAACACTGAATTCTAAAACTAGAAAAATAAGGTTTAAAAAAACTCAAATATTCTCTGATATTGAAGTCACAATCCTCCTCATTACAAAAGCTACAAAATTAACCACGTAACAAACTCAACATGCGTCTGCAGAATAAACCCAAACAAGCTCCTTTTCTTGCTCCACTGTATTCAGGCTTTAGCTTCATCTTCTGAAGTTCACAGTTATATTTATTGATCAGCATCCTGTCCCGTCTTTTGTCTCCGGCTGAATAATTAGAAGAAGCAGCTTCTCTCCCATTGAGGCTGGCCGGTGGTCATTTGATCGCTCTCACTAAGTGGAGAGCTGCTCTCTGCCTCACTGGAGCTCTACGAGGTGTTTCTCCTCACAAGTCTGTAGAGATGCTCTGCTGCTTCAACAGACTTCTGAGGATCAAACTGCTCCTCTTAAAGGGACAGTACTGGTGTTCAGAAGTGGGGTTGTATGAGGTACTTCTACACGCTCGATGTACTGCTGTGGACGTATTTTACACACTTAAAAGAATCAATATCAGTCTAACGCTATATTTAGAACCTCTTTATCTTGATGTCAGACAGTCATTGTACCTCACAGAATGTTTACTGTGTTGTATTAATACTTTTCCTGAAGTAAAGGATCTGAATACTTCTTTGTTGTTTAATAATACTACTAATAATCCTCTCCTCTGTCTCCTGCTCAGGCATAGTCCCTTCAGGCAGCACAAGACCAAAGACAAACATGAGATTGACCGCATGACGCTCACCATGGTAAGACACATCCACGCGTTACCCACAAGTCATTGCTGCAGCAACATATTACAGGAGTCTTTATGTAAACACGGAGTGGGTTTGGCCTGTTCACCGTTCAGTGTGAACAGAGACCTGATGAGGATCCTCTGAGCCTGTGAGAGGGTCTCTGAGGGTCCTCAGGTCTTTGTTTCTTCGGGTGGTCTTTTTAGTGTCGGAGTGTTTTCTTTGCTGTGTCATGTGAAGACAAAGGAGACGAGGCGTTTAACAGAAACAAGCTGAGCCGAGCTGGAGCGGTCAGATGGATGTAAAGCCACATCCAGAACAGGTTTACTCAGAGAACCTAAATTAAATGAATGCACAAGGCATTACAGTTTCATCTGTTTTGAATTTTCTGTGTATTTTTTAATTCAATTTAAAATTGGCAGTGCAGAAAGAGGAGGCGCAGTTCCTCTGAGCTCACTTTAACCCTCTGAACTCTAAAGGGTTCGGGGTGTGTTTCTCTCTGTGGTCTTGATTTTTACTTCAAAATAAAAGTCCTGCTCCTCTCTGGAAACAGAACCATCATGACTAGAAGTAGAGAGAACTAGAGGGAGCAACTTCTTCTTCTTCTTCTTCTTCTTCTCTTCACATCACAGTCCTGCAGAAAGACGACATGTTGTGTTTTTTCATCAGGACAGATTTGCTGCTCGTCAGTGAAACGCGTCACACACACTAACACACACATGTATACACACACACTAACACACACACACACACACACTATTTGGCCGAGCAGGACCTTTAGACAGAGAGAGTCTGATCTTTCATATCACAATAAATCCAGATTAGAATTTTAATCCAGCCACTTAATCTGGTTTATCCCTTTAGTGTGTGTGTGTGTGTGTGTGTGTGTGTGTGTGTGTGTGTGTGTGTGTGTGTGTGTGTGTGTGTGTGTGTGTGTGTGTGTGTGTGTGTGTGTGTGTGTGTGTGTGTGTGTGTGTGTGTGTGTGTGTGTGTGTGTGTGTGTGTGTGTGTCTAAAAATACCTCTCTATATGTCTTATTGTGTATTGAACGTGATGAATGGTCTCATTACATAAACATGACAGAACAGGAAGAGACGGATGGAACACATTCAGATAGACGGCACTTCTAGACGTAGAACCTCGTCCGGTAAAGCAGAGCGAGAGACAGACAGGTGCAGGCACGTGTCCTAAAAAAACTACAGGAAGTTAGTTATTGTAGTCCAACAAGATCAATAGCAGCAGCTTTGCCCCCCCCACACACACACATTATTGATTACAGTTATTTACCTTGTTTTAAAACATGAGGACAGACAGAACAGTATAAATGTTGAGGAGGTAGTTTTGTCCGAGGATTAGGCCCAAAGCATCAAACCTGTGTCCTGTAATAAAAGGTGCTAACCCCCCGGTCTCACTCTCTCCTCCTTGTTTCCTCCCACCCTCCCTCCCTTCCCCCTTTTCCCTCCCACAGAATGTGGAGCTGCCAGACTCCTTCACTGCAGAGCTCAAAGACCTGCTGGAGGGGCTGCTGCAGAGAGACGTATCCAAGAGGCTGGGCTGTCAGGGCCGAGGGTACGACACACACACACACACACACACACACACACACAAAGTCATCAGTCAGACGGAGTCTAGATGTGCTCATTGAGGCTGCGGTTCACGACTCGGAGGAGACGGACGCCGATGATCCGCTACACGCTGAGTTAAGAAACTAATTTGATCCACGATGTCGTTTCACATCAGCTCACAACCCCGAAAAGAACGGTCTGCATGAACACAAGTGTTTGTGAGAGGGAGAGAAATGTGGCAAACACCGCCACCTAGTGGCGAAACATAGAACTAACACCATGTTTCTGCCTCAGAGCCCTGGAGGTGAAGGAGCATCAGTTCTTCAAAGGCATCGACTGG
Organism: Anarhichas minor; assembly: GCF_050575085.1. Classification (NCBI taxonomy): domain Eukaryota; kingdom Metazoa; phylum Chordata; class Actinopteri; order Perciformes; family Anarhichadidae; genus Anarhichas; species Anarhichas minor. Next base: position 107,855 of record NW_027466448.1, read on the forward strand.
CAGCAGGTTTACCTGCAGAAGGTGAGTCGGCATCGAAAATAACTTCTTTAATTGTTTTGGTCGGAAACATTTGTGAGCGATGAAGCTGCCTTTAAAAAAAAATATATATATATATATATATATAAAACTTCTGCGTTTGAAACGAATAGACATGTTAGTTCAGCCTCAACACATTAGATGTGGTCATAAAGAGATCAATGAGTTTGTCTGCCTCTTTAAATTTGAATTTATATCAATAAAAGGTTCCAAAGCTTCTCAAAAACCCTTTTAGATCAATTAGTGATAAAAAGAAAATAATAATACATGTTTTGTTGTAATAAATGACTTCTTAGTTGTCATTTAGTTTAGTTTACATGATTTGTAGAAAAACAAAACGTAATTTAAGTATAAATTCTGGTAACAAAATGTGTCTTTTACGAGGATTTACAAATGTATGCGACGATTTTCAGATTTAAAGCCACATAACACTCAAATAATCCATCAAAAGATAATGAATTAACTCAATATTGTCTTTTATCGTTTTATCTTTTGGAGGAAATAAAAGTGTTCCCACTTTAAAAATACGATTAATGTGAAACATGAGACATGTAATGGAATGTTAATTTGTTTGGTTATAGTTATTCATATTATTATATATGTATGTTATATTTATGTATTTGGGTGCGACTCAGAACACAGTTTTGCTAACTCGGCGACTTTTAAAACCATCTTCCCGGCGTTATTTCTAAAAAAGCAACGAGCGACAAATTTAGCAATTTATTTTTTCCATCATAAATATATTTAATGTTTTGTAACCCGTTCCAGAAAAAAACTCAACCCACGACTTTTTCTCTCTCAGTCAGCTGACACGACCTCTTTAAGCTTTAATTATGCGTGATGACATCACTGATATGCAAATGAACGCATGACTTGGCGCTAGCTACTTTCAATCGTAATCAGACGACATGAGACCAGCTGATCTCTAGGGTCCTCTTGTAGAAAAGGTGTTGATTAGTTGTTGGTAATGATAATAATCTCGTGGTCTCCATCAGCAGCTGGTCTCTCTCCTCACGAGCCATTCGTCCGGTACAGTTACAGTTGCTATGGTTACCCCATCACTGCTGTGGGACTGTGGCCTTGTTGTTTTGCTCTCCTCCTTTTGTCACTTCATCTTTCTTTCTCCTCCTCTCTGTGTTCTCTCCCTCCCCCTCTGCAGTACCCCCCTCCTCTGATTCCTCCCCGGGGAGAAGTGAACGCCGCCGACGCCTTCGACATCGGCTCCTTTGACGAGGAGGACACGAAGGGCATCAAGGTAACGCTGTGATTCCTCGTTCCTCCTCTAGCATCCTTCACTCCTCCTCTAGCATCCTTCACTCCTCCTCTAGCATCCTTCACTCCTCCTCTAGCATCCTTCACTCCTCCTCTAGCATCCTTCATTCCTCCTCTAGCATCCTTCATTCCTCCTCTAGCATCCTTCATTCCTCCTCTAGCATCCTTCACTCCTCCTCTAGCATCCTTCATTCCTCCTCTAGCATCCTTCACTCCTCTAGCATCCTTCACTCCTCTAGCAGCCTTCACTCCTCCTCTAGCATCCTTCACTCCTCCTCTAGCATCCTTCATTCCTCCTCTAGCATCCTTCACTCCTCCTCTAGCATCCTTCACTCCTCCTCTAGCATCCTTCACTCCTCCTCTAGCATCCTTCACTCCTCCTCTAGCATCCTTCACTCCTCCTCTAGCATCCTTCATTCCTCCTCTAGCATCCTTCACTCCTCCTCTAGCATCCTTCACTCCTCCTCTAGCATCCTTCACTCCTCCTCTAGCATCCTTCACTCCTCCTCTAGCATCCTTCACTCCTCCTCTAGCATCCTTCACTCCTCCTCTAGCATCCTTCACTCCTCCTCTAGCATCCTTCACTCCTCCTCTAGCATCCTTCACTCCTCCTCTAGCATCCTTCACTCCTCCTCTAGCATCCTTCACTCCTCCTCTAGCATCCTTCACTCCTCCTCTAGCATCCTTCACTCCTCCTCTAGCATCCTTCACTCCTCCTCTAGCATCCTTCACTCCTCCTCTAGCATCCTTCACTCCTCCTCTAGCATCCTTCACTACTCCTCCTCTAGCATCCTTCACTCCTCCTCCTCTAGCATCCTTCACTCCTCCTCCTCTAGCATCCTTCACTCCTCCTCCTCTAGCATCCTTCACTCCTCCTCCTCTAGCATCCTTCACTCCTCCTCCTCTAGCATCCTTCACTCCTCCTCTAGCATCCTTCACTCCTCCTCTAGCATCCTTCACTCCTCCTCTAGCATCCTTCACTGCACGCAGACGAGTCCAACGCAGACGCTTCATTTAACATAAAAACTGTCAATCAAGAAGGATCAGAGGAAATGTTCTTTATTGCCCCCGAGAGGAAACGTAGCTCGGACAAGAAAAGGAGGACAAACGGGAAGTAGAGTGAAATACATAGGTGAAATATTCTTTGTGAGCTGAAGGATAGAAATACTTTCAAACATTTATTATTTCATTTTTATTTTGCACAATTTAAACAATAAAATAAAAATAAACAAACATAACAGAGATGAATAAACATCTCAGTGCAGGAAGAGGCAACAAGCCAGCTGTGCTTATTTAAAGCCTCCACCTTTATAATATCAAAGAGAACATAACATGAATATGCATATAAATATAAAATGAGGACAGAAATGATAAAAACATAAACACATGCATGAAACTAAACGCACTAGTGTCTGAACACATGAATGAACACATGAATGCTGCATTCTTTCAGAGCGGCGGTACTTTAGTTCTTAGATTCTAGGTCTTCATTATTTCCCGACGTGTTGGGCTCCAGAATAACGAGCGGGGCTGTTTATGGATCGAAGCAATTTAAAGCAACCCGTTATTATTTCTTATTCCTCCCATCGTTAACGTTAATGTTGCTGCACCGACGGCTGTCCATCCTCTGACGCGCTATCGGAGAAATAAAAGAGACGAAAACAGGTTTGTTGACGTTTCCCCAGACGAGAGGAGTAATAATGATGAGAGAGCTGCAGCCCCCCCGACACTCATCCAGCATGTTTCTGCCCAAAACAGAAACACGCTTTATCAATAATGTCAGAGGAGATTACTGCAGTGATGCCTTTTATTACAGCGAGATACAAACCACAGCCTCCACAATGGTCCCACAATAATTATCATTCCTTTATTGTAAGACCGTGTTGGTTTTATCCTGATGAACATCATAAATTATAAGTTGTCCAGCTGTAGATTCTGTCTTTAGCTCTTTAAACATATTGGGCTTTTTTCCTGATATTCATTTTCACGTCAATATATTTATTTATAACAGTTTTTACACAGAACAGGAATGTTGTAGTGCAAAATATGACCATTTTATTTAGGAAAGAGGTGAAACAACATTGAGGCTGCGTAGTGTGAAGACACCACTTTATGTTCTTCTTCTGTTCTTACCTTTCACAATAAAAGCCCCTCGACATAAGTTGCTCACAATACTTGATCAGTCTACTTCCTGTTTTCATTGACGCACTTCTTTTTCCCCTGAGATCGTATTCGCTGACAAACTTTATTGTGAAAGTGAGTCTTCTAAGGATCTGAACACTGATGGTGTTATTATTCTAAAGACATCACAACATTTATTTCATTATAATAACTTCAATTAAAACACTAATCTGCTGCCACTTAAACTGAACTGAGCTCTAAAAGAAACAAAAACAACACGACTAAAACTGACCAAACTCTTAATGAATAAATATATAATATATACGGTGTGTTTAACTAGCTGAGTGTCCTCTGTCCTGCAGCTGCTGGACAGCGACCAGGAGCTCTACAAGAACTTCCCTCTGGTGATCTCGGAGCGCTGGCAGCAGGAGGTGGCGGAGACGGTCTACGAGGCCGTCAACTCGGACACGGACAAGAACGAGGCCCGCAAGAGGGCCAAGAACAAGCAGCTGGGCCACGAGGAGGGTAAAGACACGTCATGACAGTAATACATGTCTAACAAGACACACGTCATGACAGTAATACATGTCTAACAAGACACACGTCATGACAGTAATACATGTCTAACAAGACACACGTCATGACAGTAATACATGTCTAACAAGACACACGTCGGCTGCTTTACTACAGCTGAATGAACCGTAAATAAACAGTTTAGCTTTGATTTAATCACAATAGATACAAAAGATGCTGAAATAACTTGGAATTTGGTGTGATTGATGCTAAGCTAAGCTAACATTGTAGCAGCTTCATCAACACTGTAAATAACGTCATAAGTTTAAATACACAGCGTAGTTATTGTTTGTACCATATTGTTTATACTCATATATTTATACATAGTTTCTGTCTACTAATATGAGGTAATATCTCTCTGTCTGTCTGTCTCTCTCTGTGTCTGTCTCTCTCTCTCTGTGTCTGTCTCTCTGTCTGTCTCTCTCTCTCTGTGTCTGTCTCTCTGTCTGTCTGTCTCTCTCTCTGTGTCTATCTGTCTCTCTCTCTCTCTGTCTGTCTGTCTCTCTTTCTCTTTCTCTCTGTGTCTATCTGTCTCTCTCTCTGTCTGTCTGTCTGTCTGTCTCTCTTTCTCTGTGTCTCTCTCTGTCTGTCTCTCTGTCTGTCTGTCTCTATCTCTCTCTGCACACAGACTATGCCTTCGGTAAGGACTGCATCATGCACGGCTACATGCTGAAGTTGGGGAACCCGTTCCTCACCCAGTGGCAGCGCCGCTACTTCTACCTGTTCCCCAACCGGGTGGAGTGGAGGGGGGAGGGGGAGTCACGGGTGAGTCATGTCTTCATGTCATGTTTTCATGTCCGTCTGTCCCGAAAGAGAGGACGCTCTGCTGTCTGTCTGTCTCTCTGTGTGTGAACATTGTCTCTCTGTTTGTCCTCGATGCCACACTGAAGGAGAAGTGGCTCAAACATTTTAAAATGCAGAGAGACGTGGTGAGTGTCCTCACAGAGGTCCAGGTCTCCCCCGCTGTGTCCTCAGCCGTCTTTGTCTTCATCCAGACGGATACGTTTTCCTTTTAAAACAACGACCTCCGTCCACTCGTTTTAGAAACCTCAGCGTTTCAGCATCGCTTTAGAAAGATGTCCGCCCATAACGACACGCCTGAGAGTGAATATCACGATACACACAGGAAGTAGATCGGTTGCTTTGTTACAGAAAATACAACAGAGTATTATAGTACTGGTTATATGTATATATTTCCCACACAAGCACTCCACAAAAACACGTTTTATTTTTTAAACTTGGTCACAACGCTGCAGGTCTTATTGTCTCTCACTCACACATCAGATTTACACTTAGACGAGACGTTTACCAGATTACGGGTCGATAGATGTGGTCACACGTCTCTCACTCGTAGCTCTTCGTCGTACTGGAGAGCATTTATGTTTTTGTTCCTTTACGGTTTCTGTGTGAACTTCACAATAGTTGTTCAGAACAAAATAAGTATTAATAAGAAAAGGAAAGTCGTCCTCCTCAAAGCTCTAATGATAGCGTGGCTTCCTGACCAATGGCCTCTGCTTTAGAGGCTCTAGTGTGGACGCTCGGCGCTTCAGAAGGAAGACGTAGCGGTGTGGATGAAGTCTTTGTGCAGACGGTGTAGAGCTGTAGTCCACCTCCCTGCTTCAGACTCCGTAGTGAGCTTCAGTCTTTAAACCAGCTGTTAGACAACAACAGGAGGAGCTGCTTTTAGAGCTGCGTTAACCCTTTGAACCCTGACGTCTTGACTCATAGTGGAGCAACGGACCATAAGGATCCCCCTCACGGTGTACCGTTAACCATCAGAGTGTAAATAAAGTTGAATAATTTTCAATATTCAGTAGAACATGTGTTTCTTGTCTCTGATCTCTGATCATGTTTCATTGTAAACAACCAATCAGAGGAGAGCTAGTAACGTTAGCAGCACCGCTAACAGCTAACCAACAGGAGGAGAGCTAGTAACGTTAGCAGCACCACTAACGGCTAACCAACAGGAGGAGAGCTAGTAACATTAGCAGCACCGCTAACGGCTAACCAACAGGAGGAGAGCTAGTAACGTTAGCAGCACCGCTAACGGCTAACCAACAGGAGGAGAGCTAGTAACGTTAGCAGCACCACTAACGGCTAACCAACAGGAGGAGAGCTAGTAACGTTAGCAGCACCGCTAACGGCTAACCAACAGGAGGAGAGCTAGTAACGTTAGCAGCACCGCTAACGGCTAACCAACAGGAGGAGAGCTAGTAACGTTAGCAGCACCGCTAACGGCTAACCAACAGGAGGAGAGCTAGTAACGTTAGCAGCACCGCTAACGGCTAACCAACAGGAGGAGAGCTAGTAACGTTAGCAGCACCGCTAACAGCTAACCAACAGAGGTTCACTTCAGTTACATGATGATGCCTTCAGGCTCTGCTCAGTGAACATGAGTACTGGCTCAAGGTACATTATAACCTTATCATGATGTGTTCACATGTCATCTGTAAAATGTAGTTTTGGTGATGAACTAGAATAAATCCAGTAGTTTGAAGGAGATGTTTTCACATGAATATAAAACAGATATTAGAGATGAATTATGATGTTTAACTTCTAACACGAGCTCTAAGCTCATTATTATACAGCATTGTGTGTTTTTATGAAGAATAAAACACTATAAATTACTATAACAAAGTAAAATACTTTTTTTTTTTGATGGTTTACTGACTTCAGAGTCGTTTAAATGATATTTCTGGGACTGAACCGTGAGTCTGATGATCCGTTGCTCCTCTAGTTCCTCATAATAATGTTAATAAATCTTCCATCACTTCTCGGTTCAAAGGGTTAATATTGTTTAGTGACAAGTTCTGATGATGTCATTTTGTCAACTTTTTATTGTTTTTATTGTTAAAGTCACAACTGAGTCTTCAGTCTTTAAACGAGTCAAAGTATTTTATTCAGATGTCCGCGTACATTTTTATCATATTAAGTCAACATGCTGTTTATTTTAGTTTAATCTTAACAATAAGAGAGATTTTGTGAAAAGGTTTTATTTTTTAAACTACATTTAAGTCTTTATTGTGTTAATAGGCGGCTGTGGCTAAGTGGATAGCAGGGCCGTCTTTCAATCAGAGGGTCGGCGGTTCAAACCCCGGCTCCGCTAGTCGCATGTCGATGTGTCCTTGAGCAAGACACTTAACCCCAAAATTGCTCCCGTAGCTGTGCCTACGGTGTAGAAATGTGATAGACTCTGAATTGTAAGTCGCTTTGGATAAAAGCGTCTGCTAAATGACTGTAATGTAATGTAAATGTAATATCACGTTAAAAGACCTTTTTCACACAGTCTGTTTTGTTTTTGTCCAAAATTGTTGCTCGTTTAAAAAATAAATACGACTTCACGTCTCAAGTTTTTGTAACGGCTACGAATTCCTGTCGTTTTAAATCCGTCAGATGGAAACGTCTAAACTGTCCTCCGATCAGCTGATTCATTCGTTCGTTCGTCTTCCACTTTACGATAAATAATGTTTGATGATCGTAAAACAAAGCATGAGCAGTGATTGATCTCTGGACGGCTAAACGTTAGCTTCTTGCTAGCATCATTGACTTCTAAAGGACCAGTCAGGAGAGAACCTCCGGTTCTTTAAGAGAAGTCAAAGCTTCATGTGTTAAAGCTGCATTCTCTCTAGTGACCACCAGGGGGCGACTCCTCTGGTTGTATAGAAGTCTATGAGAAAATGACTCTACTTCTCTCTTGATTTATTACCTCAGTAAACATTGTAAACATGAGTTTATGGTCTCAATCTCTAGTTTCAAGTCTTCTTCAATACAGCATGATGTTCATTTAGTACATTATGGTCCATTTAGAGTCAAACAGACCATAAAGCAGGGGATGCTTTAGGGCGGGGCTACACAGTGATTGACAGGTCTCTACCAGAGACGTATACGGCGTCTCTACGTCACTCCTCCTCAGTCTAGATATGGTCTTAATTTTCACAACAAGTAGAATAATAAATGATTATCATATAGATTCTATTCAGATGCATGCTGCTCTTCTTCACCTTTGCTCATTTTCGATGGCTCAATTATAATCTTTTTGTTTCACAGCAAAACCTGCTGACGATGGAGCAGATCGTCACGGTGGAAGAAACGCAGATTAAAGACAAGAAATGTATCCTGCTGCGCATCAAAGGAGGGAAGCAGTTTGTGCTGCAGTGTGAGGTACGACCCCCCCCCCCCCCCCCCCCCCTCCCCAGGAGAAAGACCTGATCCCTCTATCTCTTAATAATCTTAATATTCATCCTTTAATATCGTGTGTGTGTGTGCGCAGAGCGACCCTGAGTTCGTGCAGTGGAAGAAGGAGCTGACCGACGCGTTCACAGAAGCCCAGAAGCTGCTGCGTCGAGCCCCCAAAGTCATCGGGAAGGGTCGGGCCGGAGTGGTGGAGCTCTCCAAACCCCCCCTCACACACCGCAACAGCAACGGCCTGTGAACACACACACACACACATGTATACATCCTTATACACACACACACACACACACTGCATCCCACCTCCTCCCCTCCTCATCAGGATATTTGCCCTGACGCCACACACACACACACACACACACACTCGACCAATCATAGGTGCGACATCGTTTAGTTCTTTTTTGCCATGGGACCTTGCCAGTTGACGGAGAGAGAGGAGGAAAGGAAACGAGGAGGACTCAGCATGTGAAGGACCTCCTGCATGATGACTGACTTCCCCCTCCCCCCCCCGCTGACGAGGCCTCTTAAGCGGGGGGAGGGGGGGGGGCGTATTCCTGCGAGAGGTAAAAACTGAAAGAAAGAAAAATTTAAACAATAATAATCGCTGCTCGACCGCCCCCCCCCCCCCCACACTGAAGTGCATAAAGTGCCAACATCAACATTTACTTGAGTCGCCCTGGAGGGGGGGGTGGTGATCATTCCAATGCAGAAAACAACAACCAGGAAGTACAACGAGCTACGGACTCTTTCCTGATTGGCTCTTGTACAGCTTTTGTTGCCATGGAGACTGAGATTCCGTTGGCCGATGACATCATGTGTGAGCCGGTTGCTGTGGTAATGGGCGAAGAACTGGACCACGGGGGGGGGGATATGACGGGTAACCACGGACAACGTGTGACTATTGTGTATGAAGGCTACACTTACAGATGGGGGGGGGGGACTCTGAGTGTAAATAGAACCTCTCTCTCTCTCTCTGTCTCTCTCTGTGTGTGTGTGTATCTCCAGTGTTCTATTATCTGTCTGCTTAAGGAGAAGAAGAGGAGGCTTGATTTCCTGCTGGGTGGGTGGTGTTGGGAGGGGCTAATGGTGGTGGTTTTGGTGGTGGGAGGGTGCTAATGGTGGGGGGGTGAGACAGGCTGTTACCTCAGTTGGACCGTACCAGTTTGAACACCTGGAGGCCAGAAACCAGAAAAATTTGCCGCCTTTCTTTCTTTATGTGGAGGTGCGATCAAGTGTTGATGGGAAATGTAGTCCAGCGATCCTCCTGCTGTAATGAACTACATGTACCAGGATGCATTGCTCCAGACGTTCTCACAGGAACATGAACTAGATCTTAGAGAAGGAACGTTGATCATCAACACTGATTGAACCCCCCCCCCCCCCGTTAGGTTCACAGCTTCCTGTTGAGCCGACATGAAGAAGAAGACGAAGCTGATGTAAAGGACCCGCCCACCCTCACATTCACCAATCACAAGCTTCTTTCAGGCATTTCTTTCTGGATCATCTCTTTGATGTTTGAGGCATTTCAGGTGTTTTTATTTTTATCAACATGAAGGGTTTAAATATTATTCGTTTTTTTTTTTTCTTTGCACTCATTTACCGCACCCTGCCTCATCTGCATGTAGTTCTGTACCGGTTGAGTTGGCTTGCATTTCCCAGAATGCCTTAGGACAAACTGATGCTGAGTAGAAGCTGCAACTAATTATTATTTTTTATCATTAATTAATCCGATAATGTGGTCGATTTAAAATAGACAAAAAACACGGATGTTTTTCGTATAACTTTTTTTTATTCTAGCAAATCCGTCACATGTCACAATAAAAGCATCAAATTGTCACATTGTAGAAGCTGACACCTGAAAGTTTATTTTGTAAAATAAATATAAAGATGCAGTTTAGTGTATTTTAATGTTTAGGAAGAAGAAGCCGTGTGTTCATGTGGTCAGCGTGGTTCAGGGTGGAGTCCTCCTCACTGATGATGATGATGAAGAGACCTGTTCATCTGGACTTCTTCACGGTTGAGTTGTTGATGCATTCTTTGATTTCAGGGTTTTTGATTTTCTGTTTTTCTTTGTAGCCTTTGAACCAGTCGTGAGGAGAAACGATCGTCTTATAGAGAGTCTCTCAAAGGTGAACTTTTATTTTTGTAAACCAAAATGGTTTTTTATTGTTTTCATTGAGTTATGATGTTGCACCTTTTTTTTTTTTTGCCCAAAATGTGTTACTCAATAGTTGTTAAATGTGCCAAATAACTGTCGCTGATTGAGAGGAACCAATGGGAAGCCTCCGTTTTCTCTGAACTTTGTTTTTCAAAACAAACAAACAAACATGGTAGAGGGTTAAAAAAGACAAAAAAAACTGTGACCAAACATTTTTCTGTGTGTGTGTGTGTGTGTGTGTGTGTGTGTGTGTGTGTGTGTGTGTGTGTGTGTGTGTGTGTGTGTGTGTGTGTGTGTGTGTGTGTGTGTGTGTGTGTGTGTGTGTGTGTGTGTGTGTGTGTGTGTGTGTGTGTGTGTGTGTGTGTGTGTGTGTGTGCTCTGCCGCGTTGCCAGCTCTACTAAATGTCTTCACACCCCGTCTGTCCGTCATGTGACGTCTCTCTGTACGCGCTTTTATTTTATTTTCGGTGGTCACACGAGACGAATAAAAATACAAAAAAAAGGAGAAAACAAGGAGAATAAAGAGGACGGCATATAGGAGAATGAGAAGTATATATAAATATATGTGTATATGAAAAGAGGAGATGCTCTCTAGGTTTATTTAAAGATTTAATGTAGAAGAGGAGCGCTTCTCTGTTTGGTGATGAACTTGTTTGTGGTGAAGACTTTCAGACTCTTGCACATAAAGACTTTAGATATCGTACCGGCGAGTTCCAGATGATTATTTTTGTTTGAATACAGGACTCTCTGCTCTTTCATATTTATTGCGTGCGGAGAGCAAAACAAACACAAACTCTCCTCCGACTTTCTGTTCCACACACACCAATACTACTGGCTTCTGGGTAATTATCGCCATCGAGGTTCTGATTATACCGATTCTATAATTGATATTATTCCATGATTATTATGAACTTTATTTTATTTTGATGATTTGTATGTTTGTTTGGAGACGGGTAGAAGCGTTGGACTGCTTGTAAAAACAGTTCATCAATAAAATCCTTTTTCCGTGTCGCTTCCTGTCACGACTGCGTTCTTTCTCTTTATCAAACATTATACTTTTATTAATGTCCACACGTTACACCTTACTTCAAGTTGTTGGTTTCATTCTTTAATGTTCTTTTGTTTGTTATTCAGAGATGGAAAGTAGCTTAAATACTCGAGTACTGCACTTAAATACGGTTTGTGGTACTTGTATACGTCTCACACGTGTTGTACTTTTACTGCACTAACTTTATTACCGGTTACTTCACAGATTAATACTATTAATCAACTAATGAATGATGTGTTGTAGATTAAACTACCAGCAGTTTATAAAGTCATTCAAATTGATAACTGATAATATTCTGCATAACGAGATTTTTACTTTTGGTACTTGAAGTATGTTTTGATGCTAATACTTTTGCACTTAAGTAAAACTTTAAATGCATGAATTGTACTTGTAACAGAGTATTTCTACACTGTAGTATTACTACCTTCTACGTCTTGCACCGATGTACAAGAGACTATAAATATGATGAACGTTGACGCAGGATTTCTTAAATGTTTAATTTATTACAATCTGAAACACGAAACTATGAGTTTATTTAAATGTTTAAACGTTAACGAGCCTCCATGAAGTCTAACGTGTGAACCTGAGAAGTTGAACCTGAACCACTGAGAGGAAACGAAGTGTTGAGATTCTCCCAGAATGTTCCAGATGTTTGCAGATGTTTTTGGTGAAACTTGAACAAAGAGTCGCTTCCTCAAAGCTTCACCGTCAGGAGAGGAAGGAGAAGGAGGAGGAGGAGGAGGAGAGGAAGAAGAGAAGGAGAGGAGAGGAGAAGAAGAGAAGCTCCGTCCTGTAAGTAAAGAAGAGATCAGACGTGTGATTAAAATAAATAAATAATATTTTATATTATTTCATATTTAAAGTTTGGACCGTTCTGTAAACTCTGTGACGACATCGTTCTGAAGTTCTATTCTACTTTATACTTCACTTTTACAGTTTTCAATACTTTTTACATAAAAAAAACTTGTTTAAGTGATATGATGAAGTACTATACTTCTTATCGAAGTAGTAGTATACAAAGTATATAGTATAGTATAGTATGCTCCTCTTTGATGAACATTAAAACGCTCATATTTATATTTGTTGGTGATGAAAAGTAGATATTGTATAATAATAAAGCTTGTCTTGGAGTATTTCTATATTGTAGTATTTCTATATTGTAGTATTTCTACCTTTACTTCAGTAAAAGTTAAAACATTTACAGAGAAGTTTTTTACTAAATGTTGACACGAGACAAATAAATCTATAAACTCTTTAAGATTAAAACTTAATAAACCGTCTGTAGTTCAATAAATGCTTCGATCACGTTCTTTTATTATTCATGTCTCATGCTGGAATAAACATTAAATAGAGTTCAAGTGTTCAGTTAATAAACATATTTAATAATGAATAATCAGAATCAACACGGAACCGCTGAGGCTGATGGGAAACTTCTGCAGCGATTTAACCAAAGCGTTGAATTAAAGATGAAATCACGTCAACAAACACGGAAACACGTTCGCTACGAACGAAACATCTCAGAAACCAAAAAGCTGGTGATGCTCTATCTCCTCTTCCTCCTCCTCCTCCTCTCCCGCCTCCTCTTCTTCCTCCTCCTCTTCTTCCTCCTCCTCCTCCTTTCTCTCACTCAGCTGGAGCTGTCAATCAAACCGGACAGCTGATGCTTTGCACATGTGCACTTGTGCCGTGAACGAACAGCCGGTGTCCATTACCCCCCCTCTCTTTTACTTCATCCATTTTTACAAAATAAAAGTCTTATTGTACATTTATCGGATGATAAACAATAGTTTCATTATGGATTTAATGAACTTCTTTTCTTCTTCTTGTTTGGTGTCAAACAGTTCACCCCCCCCCCCCCCCCCCCCTCTCTATTTATAGCCTGTTATCCGGCGTTTGATTGGCTGCAGGGTGTCACTCTATGTCTGACTCTATTTCTGACTCTGCTGCTTGGTGTCCCAGTCCGGTGCGTCGGTGTCTCGGTGTGTTTGTGTGTCGGTGAGACTCTCAGGATTTTGTCTTTAACCGTCCGGATCTTTTAGCTGTTTTTGTTGTTGAAGGTACGTTTGTTTTCTGTCCATATTCACAGATAATGAAATATTATTTCATGTCTAGAGGGTTTGAGGTGAGGCAGGAAGGCCTGCTGACGGAGGCCCAAAGCCGGGGTTTGATTTGTGGTTTCAGACGGAAGGAACCAGAACGCTGGTTTTTATTTCTTATAGTTTCTCTTCAGAGGGCGTTTCTAGAGACTCCTCGTGGGTCATTCATGTGTCCGTTCATGTGTGAGATCTACAGTTTAAAGAAAGTCCTGCTGCTCAGTCTGGAAATGTTTAGGTTGAGGAAGAAGAAGCTTAAAGATATCAGTGTTTTGGTGTTTTTGGTGTTCTGATTGGCTAAGTTCCTCGTCATGTTCAAACTAGCTGTGGAGTTGTTTACAGCGGACCGACGCAACTGTTCGTCTGGATGTGGTTTCATCCTGTGTGACCCTGATTTTAAATGCAGCCTCGAGGATAAATATTTAATCTCAAAGAGCTCAGCGTCCGATGAAAAGACGAGAAAGTAGAAAACTAAACAGGCGTCTGGTTGGAAACCCGCTGGTCTAAACCTTTTTTAATTTATGTCGACTTAAGAGCAGATAAAACAGAATAAATGACACATCACGAGAGGCATTAGATACATATCGAGTAATGTTAACTAAATGAAAAACAAATCTGTATAAATTAGTCTTTAATGGTGATTTAAAAGATTTGTGCACTGAAATGAAATAAAAGATGGCCGCCTTCTGTTTCAGAAAGGGTTAGTTTAGGTCAGAATCAAAAATCCCCTCCCACCACCCAATCCGTTAATAGTGGATGTTTTACGATACGATATTTAAGCTTAATTAAATATCACATCTACAAGCTTAAAGCTGCAGTGTAGAACGTTTGTATGAGTATGAGCTCATGATGAGCTACTATTCTACAAATACCAGAGACATCCGTGACTCCAACAAGGAGAAGCTTCACCAACCGGGATCCGTGTTCGTCGTCTCTGTCGATTGTTTTTATTTTATCGACTTTTAATCGTTCATCTGAACACAAAGTTTTGCTCTCCAGTTCTGAATGACCCGATGCTATTGTAGCATCTACGCTAACCTCTTCAGGAGGTCGCCTCTCGTCCTCACACACACAAGCCACGCCCCCTAGCTGCCAGTAGTTCCTCCCAGGCTGCTGATTGGTTCGGACACAGACGCATTAATTGACAAGATGGAGTTTTGTGTCACATGCTCCCGAAATTATTGCGTGAGCACGAGACATCGTGAGAAAACAGCTGCCGTGCAAAATAACTGTCATCATGGCACCCTCCCCTCACCCGCCCCCTTTTAGCGCATCACTTCCTGTGAGCTGCTAGCTGCTAGTTTTGTACACTTTGAGCTTTGTTGATCATATTTAGCGTCTGAGCTCATCGAATCTGTTTCGTTTTTACAACCTCACCGTCTGAAATCAGAGTCTGATATTTGTATTATTTTCGTACTTGAAGAGAAAACAAAAATTATCATTTCAGTTTTACATTCAACTCAATAAACGTAAAAGTCCTCCAGGACTTTATATCTGCCGGGCAGACAAAAGAGGTCAGATATACAGATACGAGACGGATATATAGAGCGGACGATCGTCAGCATAGCAGGGAAATAATGAACTGATATCTTGACCTAGAGGGAACAATAAAGGACCCAGAATAGAGCCCTGGGGGACTCCACAGGTAATCAATGCACTCAATGTTAATATTCAGAGATCTGTACTGTATCAAAGGAAGCACAAAGGTCTAACAATATTAAAACAGTAGAATAACCAGCATCAAACGTCATTAAGGACCTTTTAGAAGAACAGTGTGGGTGCTTTAATGGAGAAGAAAGACTTAAGAAGGCAAGTTTACTTGATTATTAGTCTGCAATCAATAGAAACTTCAAAGTGTTTCTTTGTTTTGTGCACTTCAAACATGTAAAATGTTAGTTTGAGACAGAAATCTTAACTCAACAGCCACTTACTAGCTTTCTCTGGAGCGTTTCAGCCTCAGCCGACTGACTTCATTATCTTTATTTCATTTAAGTGTTTTCTTTATACCTCTGAACTAAGACACTTTTAAAAACGAGTCAGAACTTATATTCATCACATGTTAATAAACAAATTAAAACATGAAATACAACATTAGGACGAGTTTAATAAAGCTCATAAAGGTGTGATTGATGACATCAGATCATGGTGACAGCAGACGAGGATAATAACATGAAGCTTCTTACAGAACGAGGCCTCGATGGACACAAAGTGATGCAAACATATGCTTGTGTTTCTGACTGATTTGATCTGAAGGAATGAAATGTTTATTATTGACATTATTTTTGACTGTTGTCTCTCCTTCATCAGGTTGTTTGTCTCTCTCTGCGCACACACACACACACCGCCACTCTGACATCACATCTGGCTGTGACCCCTGACCCCCCCCCCCCCCCCCCCCCACGACTCCTGAACCCACCCCCCTCCCCCGTTGAAACCATGGCGCTGTCTTCACGCTTAAAACTGTGGGAGCAGAAGGGAGGTGCAGAGATGCTGCATGCTGCGTTAATTGAACATCTAGTGTGTGTGTGTGTGTGTGTGTGTGTGTGTGTGTGTGTGTGTGTGTGTGTGTGTGGTGCATTGATTACATGGTGAGTGGACTCTCTGTTCTAACCCTGACTCATCATCATCATGTGTTAGTCATCCTGCATGTTTAGAGCTTTTTAAAGCTGCATTCTGTCACCGACATCTGAGGCATGAAGCCGGTTCAGGAGCTGGTGTGTGTGTGTGTGTGTGTGTGTGTTTGTGACATTTATTTTTTAAAACTCTTTAAAAACATTCAGGAGCAACAATTCTCTTCACCAACAGCGTGAAAGTAGAAAACTGTCGACTATTGTTGAATAATTCTCTAAATGTTAAATATTTTTTTTTAAATTTGCAAAATGCAATTAAAACAAAAAACATATTAAAGTATTATTTTACATAAGAGTTTAAAACTAATGTAAATGAATAATAAGATCATTAAATATATTTATTTGAGACTTCTACAACATGCAGTGAGATGGATGGAGGCAGAAAACTATATCTTAAATATAGTTTACGTGTTCTTTTCCACATGCAAACATTTTTAATTCTAAATATAAAGTGACGACTCTGCAAGAGAGAAGATATGTTTTAAATATTCCGTGACCTGCATGTTGTGCAAAGTTTAGAAACCTGCATGTGTAGTTTCACTCATCGTGTATAAAGACTCTTCCTCCACGTCTCACAGTGACTTTATGTCTCTCTCTACCTGCTTCCATCATCTGAACCACAGATAAAAGAGGAGAAGACGCCGGTGGCCGCGGCCGAACCTCCTCCGACTCTGTCGGCTCTGCCGGGCGGCTTCCTCAAACAGCTGGTGAGAGACTCGGAGAAGGAGACCAAACAGAAAGAGCCGGAGGCCAAAGACGAGAGACCGGTGAGCCGCTTTATTCTTTCTATGTATCTATGCATCTATATATCTATGTATCTATATATCTATATATCTATAACAACTGGAAACACTCAATTTAATCTGAGCTAAAGTGTCAAAATGCAAAGTTGTTGTCTGTGAGCCAATGAGAAGAGAGTATGAGTCCCCAGGTATGAAACTTTAACTGACCTTTATGTTTCATGTTGACATTAAGTTTGATTCCTACTCACACACTTTGCTAATGCTAAAATGCTAATGCTAGT
>NW_027466448.1:130000-162500 GCF_050575085.1 Anarhichas minor
TGACCTTTCTTTGTAGTCGTTATGTTTCCTTTTGTAGTTGCTTCACATCTCCTTGTAGTGTCTTTGTGGTTGTCTTGTCTCTTTGTGGTCATTTTATTTGAGGGACATTTTGTAGCTGAAGGCCTGGGGGGCCCCTGACACTTTTGGCCCCTCTTCCTGTGCCCCGGGAGCCCCGTTCAGTAATCCGTAATGGAAGGGAACTGCGCTTTATATCCATACTTCTGCTTCTGCTTATTTATGTCAGACTATGATTGTTGATCTCCCCCCCACCAGTGGACCGTGTCCAGGCCATGTTCACCATCCTGAGGTCTTTCGGCTGCGTGAGCTCGCCGCACAGTGACGCTTCGTCTCGATTCGCCACCGTCTTCTCTCTGGACTTTAACCACGCCGGACAGGCTGCCGCTGGACACCTACAGGCACGAAACACACAAACGCATTAAACAGAGTTTCTTATCTCTGGTTAGATACAAAGATACTCATGTCGTCTTCTTCTTCTGGTCCTCTCCTCCTCCTCCTCCTCCTCTCTGCTGCTTCTCCACCAGACGATGATGTTGGACAAGTGGAAAGTGTGTCAGAAGACTCAGGGAGAGAGTAACTTCCTGGTCTTCTCTCAGATGCTGGCAGGAGTCGGCACAGAGATGAGGTACATACTGTACTTTAAATATTTGTTACATCACATATTTCCTATTATGATTATCGTGCTAAAGTCCTCACAGTGTTCTGAATGTTCTCTCGTTGATGATCCTTCATTAGGACGGAGCTGCAGCTGCATCAGCTTCCTCAGTCCAACTCTTTTGGGATCGTTCATCCCACCAAGGTACAGTAAGAGCAGAAGAGTCTCAGCTGTGACGGGGAACAGCAGCCAAACCACAGCTGAGCTCAGCTTCAGGGTCCTGCTGCTGTGTGTGAAGGCTCCTAATCTTTGATGAACACATGACTCGGTTATATTCATCATTTAGTTATTGTTGCGTTTGGGATCCTGGTCGCTCTTTAACATACTAAGATCTTTTTTATCACTTCATGATTGTGAAGATGTTTATGTTTGAATTGAACGAGTAGGATTATTCTGTAAAAACAATATTTAAAATATTCCCTCTCAATCGTCATTATGACCCATTAGACGTGGGTCGTGGTGTCTCTACTGATGGATGGAGGGATGAAGGATGAAGAGGTGATGGATTGGTGGATGGATGATTGATGGATGATTGATGGATGATGGGTGGATGGATGAATGATGGATGAAGGATGGGTGGATGATTGATTGATGGATGAATGATTGATGGATGAATGATTGATGGATGGATGATGGGTGGGTGGATGGATGATTGATGGATGGATGGTGGATGGATGAATGATGAATAGGTGATGGGTGATGGATGGTGGATGGATGATTGATGGATGGAGGATGGGTGGATGATTGATGGATGGTGGATAGGTGATGGAGAGGTGATGGATGTTTAATCACTCTAAACATAACTAATGTCCCCTTCATCAAATGTCCAAACCCAGTCTGTGTCAAAGTGAAGCGTCATGACTTCAACACATTTAGTGTTTTAACAATTTGAGAAGTAAAGGAAAAATACGTATTTTAATTTTACAATTATTATTACATAGTTGGACCCCGAAAAAACAAAAAGGAAGTAAAACCAGTTTCAACTAAAAACAAGAGTTAAAGAAGCATTCCACTGATTAATATTCTCCCTGTGGACACAGTTGTATAATGTGGAGGGAGCTTTCCAAAGTCCCAAGAAAGAAGCAGAATGATTCTTTTAATCTGCCTCAGGAAGTCTGATCTCCACTAAAGAGTGACCCTCTGTACAACACTCCAACGCCACTTGTTCAGGACTCAAAACCCGAACTCCAGAACATGAAACTCTGCTGACAGGAAATATGCTGACTATGTTCTTCACATCCAGTGCAACGTTAAAACACTTCTCTAGATCTGCGTGAATTTGCAAACGTTTATACGGCAGTGCTTGTGTGAGCGTGAAGCACCGGGGGATTAAAGATGGAAGAAAATGAGCATTTTTGAAGAGCTGAAGTGATGTGGGTAAGAGGAGCCATCTTCAAGAGGCTGTGATGGGAGATGAGATGTGACTCAGCTGTTCTTCCACTTTATGCAGTGATTGATTTCAGAGACAGACGTCCATCTATCTGTTTGTTAGGTTGAGGAGAAGCAGCGTGCGTCCATCGCCTTCACCAAGCTGCTGGTTGCGATGGAAACGCTGAGCTTCTCAGCCGGCGAGCAGAAGGCCATATGGCACGTTCTGGCTGGTATTTACCATCTGGGAGCCGCCGGGGCCTGTAAAGGTAACGCCGCTTCATCATTGTCCCTCACACACACTGTTAACTAACCCTCTGCACATACACACACTCACACACACACACACACACGGGTTAGTCTTGCTGTGCTAGTGGGGACCAGCATTCACATAATGTGTTACGAGGACCGAACACTAAACCTGATGTCCTTACAGGGCTGAGACGTCCTCACTGAGACTGAATTTAGTCCTCGCATAGATGGCAATACAAAGACAAATTTAAAGTGAGATGGGTGCTCTTTCTCATAAATAAAAGATTTAAAAAAATTACATTTACAGTAATAAAAATGAAATAAAAGTAAATGGTAAAATATAACATAATAAGAAATCAGTTGTAAATAAGGTAAATAATTATTCATTTTTTTTCTTTCTTTCTTACGTTTATTGTCGTCTCATTATTATTATCATTTAACATATATTTTAATTTATTTCACTTTTCTCTATCTCGTGGAACCTCTTGCAGGTGTACAGTTATTTATCTGTTCGAGCATCATTGCATCATTTGCCCTTTAAAACCCCTGAATACCACATTTAAAATCTTAAATAATTCTCTGAAACATGAAATATCTGAATACTAAATATGCAACAATCACAATTCAGAAAAAACTTCCTTAAGTATTATTTATTAAGAACTCAAATACAGAAACAACGAAAAACGTGTTCTCTACTTCAGTATTTCCATTTTATGCTACTGTATACTTTTACTCCTCTACATTTATTTAACAGCTATAATTACTCTGCAAATAAAGAATTCACCTTAAAACATATTACATCTTGTTCACTCCCTCTTACAATAAAGCAGTGTCTAGTTCAGACTCTTTATCATCTTCAGGATGTTTTTAAGGTTAACCAAAAAGAAATTTCACCTCTAAACTTCTCACAAGTTTAATTTCAATAACTGTTTGAGGCTCAAAGAGATGAATTATTAATTCATTAGAACCAGAACCAGGACTGAGAGGGTCAGACTGTCACACCCTGCTACAGTAAAATTTGAGTTTTTTTAAAGGAAGTCTGGTGCTCAGAAACACTACCACTTTAGTCCACAGAGGGCGCCAGAATCAACACTAAATGAAAGTTCCTTGTAGTAGCGTCTCTCGACCCCTCAGATTTATCTGGTGACCCTTTGGAGGGGCCCGACCCCTAGGTTGGGAACCACTATAACTAGCTAACTGTATATAATTAAAGTAGCTGCAACAGTAACATGCTGCTTTAACATTGATGGAAGTGTATGTTGTGAAAGTAGGATTTTGGACGCAGTACTTTTACATGTATTTATTGTGGTAGCAGTACTTTTGCTTCAGTAAAGTATCTGAGTACTTACTCCACCGCTGTCCTCTCAGTGTGTCCTCTCTCTCTTCCCTCGGCTCAGTGGGCAGGAGACAGTTTGTGAACTTCGACTGCTCTCAGGTGGCCAGCGGCGTCCTCGGATGTGGGGGAGAAGATCTGCACACCGCCGTCTTCAAACACCACCTCCGACAGCTGCTGCAGAGAGCCACCGGGGGCAGCAGAGAGAGGAGCTCTGCTGCAGAGTCGGAGGAGGGTGAGACACACACACACACACTGAATGATAACATGCTAATGGGCTATTGTGGTACTGTAGAAGTGATGGACCACCGATGCAACAGTTCTAAAGAGACATTTCAGTCAAAAAGTTTGGATGGATGCCGGTGCATTCATTAAAAGACCACGTCTTCACTGTGGTCTCTGCAGGTCCCAGACTGACGGCTGCTCAGTGTGTTGAAGGGATGGCTGCTGGACTCTATGAAGAACTCTTCACCTCCATAGTGTCGCTTATCAACAGGTACGGGTCAACGCTGTCTCCTATAAAATTATGGTCGGAAAATGTATTTTCTCCCGGATAACGGCTGCAGATTTCAACAGTTTGAAACACGTGGCTAACGTTGTAAAAATCGTTAAACGCGATTGTAGCCACGATGTAAAATATGTTTTATGATTTATTAACGTTTCGAGCCGTCCATCCTCGTCCACTGCAGGTAACGTTAGTGATGTCAGACAGTTTGATCAGAAGAAGAGGATAATCAATAAGAGATAATTGTTTAGATAAGCATCTGAAGCTGGAGAACAGGGCTCCAGATAATAAGTAGATTTTATTTACAATAAATGTAATAACAGGTTGTCTTAATTTGATAAAGTGCATTTATTATTCAGTAACCTTCACAACCTATACAATTAAGTAACATTGTTAATGCAGGACTTTTACTTGGAACAGAACATTTCTACACTGTTTCATTACAATGTTTACTAAAAGTGTAACTTTAAGTGTAAATCTACCCACTGCATCATTTATAAAATGGATCTATGTGACGAGGCGAGGTGCTAACATTCTTCTATTTCATGACGTAGATTAATCCCAAACAACTCTATCTCAGAATTGGCTGATTTAAAACAGTAGATGACGTTTTGAGCCATTAACAACCATTAATTGACGATTTTTAAATATTTGGTATGGAATGTCAATAATCACAGCAGCATTGATGTGTTTCATCACTTAAAACACACATTCAGTTTCTCCTAAACTAATAGATCTGAGTATTTCCTCCACTGCTGGTTATTCTTTTGGTCTCATGCTACATTTGTTATTGAGGAACCTACATTTTTTGGCCACATTTCCACCGACTGACTGTCTGATGTGTCACATTGATATTTGTTGTTCACCGTTTGTTCATGTCAACATGAACTTGTTGTCCTTCCAGTATCCGACTCATAGTGGCCATCTGTTGTTGTGTTTTGTCACTTTTGCGATCACGTGTCACGTGACATCAGCTGGTACCCTCCATAGTACATACACTGTACACACACTCCTCTTTAACATGCATACGTGTGTGTGTGTTTGGTGTTCAGGGCTCTGAGCAGTCCTCAGCTGACGTTGGCCTCGGTGATGGTGGTGGACGCGCCGGGCCTCAGGAACCCGAGACACTCTGCGGAGGAGCGAGCCGCCAGCTGGTCCGAACTCTGCCACAACTACCTGCAGGAGCGTCTGCTGGAGCAGTACCACACACACACCTTCACACACACACGAGAGAGATACACACAGGTAGACCAACCCCTGATTCATGGCTATGGTTTGGTTGTTTCATGTGTGTTTGCTCTACAGACGTGTTCAGAAAGTAATATTATAGACTGTATTATATGACAGCTCTTTGTCATCAATTTACATGCAAAGCAGGTTTTAGTATTTGATAGTACGTATTATTTAAATTAAATACAGCCAAATTTACTTTAAGTTTCCTTTTAGTTTGTTGTTGTCCGTCGCCATCTTGTTTTTGTCCGTCTCATTTTTGTCTGTCGCATCTTGTTATTGTCTGTCGCATCTCGTTTCTGTCTATCGCATCTTGTTTTTGTCTGTCGCCATCTTGTTTTTGTCTGTCACATCTTGTTTTTGTCTGTCGCCATCTCGTTTCTGTCTATCGCATCTTGTTTTTGTCTGTCGCCATCTTGTTTTTGTCTGTCACATCTTGTTTTTGTCTGTCGCCATCTCGTTTCTGTCTATCGCATCTTGTTTTTGTCTGTCGCCATCTTGTTTTTGTCTGTCACATCTTGTTTTTGTCTGTCGCATCTCGTTTCTGTCTATCGCATCTTGTTTTTGTCTGTCGCCATCTTGTTTTTGTCTGTCACATCTTGTTTTTGTCTGTCGCCATCTTGTTATTGTCTGTCACATCTTGTTTTTGTCTGTCGCCATCTCGTTTCTGTCTGTCGCCATCTTGTTTTTGTCTGTCGCCATCTTGTTTTTGTCTGTCACATCTTGTTTTTGTCTGTCGCCATCTCGTTTTTGTCCGTCGCCATCTTGTTTTTTGTCTGTTGCCATCTAGGTTTTTGTCCTATCACCATCACTTCAGCATTAGTGTCAGCATCACAAAATGACGTCCTCTTAAGTCACATGCTCAAACAATAGAGTGACAGGCGGAGTATGTCTTTGTACTAATAACTACATTTACACAGATCATAACATACCTGGTCCCAAGAGATTCGTACCTTTTGTTCCACCATTAAAGTAGTTTAGAGTCCACATTAATACCGTCCCACTCAACACAACTCATAGATGCAAAAAGCAAACTGATTAAGTGCTTAGAAGATGAGGTAGCTTATAGACATTTGTTCTTAATGTACTCCTAATGTGGGCTACTTCCCCAGTGATAGTTTGTTCTCCAAAAGTACAAAAGCTTTTCCTTTTTTATCTGGCAGTGAACGGATTACCGAGCCCTCGAGGCTTCTGGTGCTCACAAGAAACCAGACAGCATCAAACCCACCACACCCTATAAAGAAACACACTTCTCCATTCTGCTGCTGTAAAATGTGGAATCATTTCCCTTCTAGTCTAAAAGTGATCACGTCAAACAGCAAGAAGAACTTTGTTGTTTCTGTACAGACCTTTGAACAGATTGGACCCAAATTACTTTAGCGACCCTCTGACTGTTCATCGAGCATTTTATGAAATTTGAATTAGCAATTAGCAGAGTTGTACCTTTACATCCGCCATTAAAGTTGCTTCCAATAGTTTTAGGGACAAATTTATGCCAATTCAAGTACAATGAATGTGGATGGTCTAAAGGGCAAAAACATCGTCTTCTTGTTTTTTGTCCGTCGCCATCTTGTTTTTTGTCCGTCGCCATCTTGTTTTTTGTCCGTCGCCATCTTGTTTTTTGTGCGTCGCCATCTTGTTTTTGTCTGTCCCCATCATTCTAGATGAATAATAATGAGTAATATGTTGTGTGTTTACAGGAGAAGATCCCAATGGAGGGGGAGAGTCCAGAGAACAGTCCGGCTGAGGTGGTGTCTGCTATCGACCAGCCGCCTCCACAGGTACACAACTCTTTCTTTATTACACCTCCTTTAAAGCTCACATAGACTTGAAGGGGAGGAGTCATATACGTGAAGGAATGAAACTGTTGTGTAATGTCTCCTGTGTCTCTGGAGGAGCGTTAGTCTGATAAAATACCCTTTCATTTCATCAAACATTGATATTTCATGTCTCATTATAAATGTATCCTCTAATAAAGAGTTCACTTTAACCAGATTGTGTTAAACATTAAATTGTGAAACTATGAAGTCATGATTGATTCATCTGAGACCAACAGTCATGTTACAACAAGGAGGAGACACTGATCCGTTTCTTTTTTCTTTTAATGCTTTATGTCGTTATAACTGTGTTACATGTTCTAGTTCTCTCTACTTCTATCATGATAGTTCTGTTTCCATTGAAAAGTAGGACTTTTATATTGTGGTAAAAAACCCAGCATGTGGTTCAGAGGGGCACACTTACTACAAAGTAAACATAGATTGAATGCTCAACGTGTAGTTGAAGTGGAGGTGCTCCTCTTATGCTGCTTACGGCCCAAACAACCTGAGAGACGTTTGTCTTCAGGGATTCTCTGCCAGAAATCTGAAGCAACAAACCTACTTGGTTGTGTTTGACAAAGGTCCTGGTTGGTTTGGGAGAAGATACATACGGTGAAAATGTTTCTTTCTTCTCTTCTAACAGAGCCAGAAATCCTCAAAGCTCCGGCACATTAAACGCGCTTGATAAAACAGCTATTTCTTTCTATTTTGTGGTAATTGTATATATATTGTGTGTGCGTGTGCGTGTGCGTGTGCGCGTGCGTGTGCGCGTGTGTGTGTGTGTGTGTGTGTGTGTGTGTTGGTTAAAGGTCCGGGCGGCATGTGGAGACCCCAGAGGTCTGTTGTGGGTTCTCGATGAGGAGATGGTGACACCATCCTCCAGTGAGAACAGCACCCTGGAGAGAGTCTGCCAGTATTACAGCAACACTGGTATTTAAACGCCCCCCCAGTGTGTGTGTGTGTTGTGTTTTAATTACGTGCTCATGATATCGTGGATGTGTGTGCGTGTCCCTGCAGTGCGTCAGTGCGAGCAGCCGCTACAGTGTGAGGTGAACCACCTGATGGGCTGCGACCCGGTCCGCTACGACCTGACCGGATGGATCGGTCTGATCCAGAACAACCCGTCTGCTCTGAACGCCATCTGTGTGCTGCAGAACTCCACCATGTGAGTCTGATTCAGGCTGAAAACCTGATACACATGTACTTCTGTGTACTTCTGTGTACTTTTGATCGTGAAATCTTACTGCAACGGAACACAATTAGGAGGTTTAGCCCATATTTCTTCATATTTGTATCAAACTGGTATGAGTAAAAGTATGCCAAACTAGATACTCGCAGTTCCTTATTGCAGTGTACACACAAATATCACTGGATTACTTTGATTCTGAAGAAAACTTGATGATTCTCGCAGACGTTTTGGAATTCTGAGCATTTCATCAACGTTTATTTTGCGATGGACGACGTAGATAATGAAATCCTATCAGGATATTATGGTAGTAATATAATTATGTGTGTTTTTGGAGAGTGTATCTCAGTCTGTGTCATCTCAGAACACAAAATACACATTTCAGTACACACGATTGCTACAATAGTACCGACATAGAGCTAATAAATATATCAAAATAAGTGAACACACAACGTTTTATCAAGTATTTACAGTATTGAACACTTAAGTGAATGCAGTTTTGTAATCTGATTACTTCTTCTCTCTTTGTCCTCCTCAGAGCGGAGGTGAAGGCCATGTTCACCCAGAAGATCTCTCTGCCCCCTCTGTGTCGAGGTCTGGGGGGTCTGGAGGGAGGCAGCCAGCGCTCTCTGCAGAGGAACGGCATCATCAGGAAGACCTTCAGCGGAGGAATGGCCGCCATACGCAGACACTCCCAGAGCATCGCCGTCAAACTGCAGGCAGTGAGTGCTGCTGGAGTTTGAAATAAAATCAATGTTTTAAGCACACATTCATGAAATCAGTGTATCAGAACTGGTGTTAATGGAGTATGATTTAAGTGATTTAACATATAACCTGTTTATATGTAGCAGCAGAATAACAGTGTGTGCAGAAGTTTAGACTTCACGAGCTGGTCCATCCTGAGCTTCTGTTTTCCATCGGTACCAATCCTTATGTTATCTCCTGAGAATACTTCCACAGTATCTGGATTCAGTCTCTCTTCTTCTTCTTCTCCTCCTCCTCCTCCTGCTTCTTCTCTCCGCCCTGCAGGACTCTCTGGTGAACCTGATCCGTCGAGCCCGGCCGGTGTTCCTTCAGTGTGTGAGCGCCAAGACGGACGGTGGAGGTTTTGACGTGGCGGCGCTCAGAGTCCAGCTTCACTCCACACAGATCCTGTCGGCCCTGCAGCTCCACCGCACAGGTCAGCATTTAAAAAACATAAAGTGTGTAAGAAGTGATACTAGTAGAAACGTTATATTGCAAATAGATTAATGAAAATAGTACGTTTTTGTTCCAGCTTGCTTTTATAGAATAAGTTCGGGTGTAAATTCTGTGTTTCTCTCTCTCAGGCTATCCAGAGCACATGACTCTGAGCGACTTCAGGTGTCATTTCCAGGCGCTGTCGCCTCCCATCATGAAACGTTACGCTTCAATGTTTGTCAGCCACGATGAGAGAAAGGTCAGGGGTCACACGTCGCAGCAGCTCACACACAAAAACATCAGTTTATCTCCGATCTTCAGCTCTGAATGAATGAGTTCCTCTGTCTGTGTCTCAGGCGGTGGAGGAGTTACTGGTGGAGTTGGATCTGGACAAAAAGAGCATCGTCGTGGGCGCCAGCCGGGTGTTCATGAAGCGAGGTATGCTGCGTTACCTGGAGCAGCAGAGGGACCAGCAGGTCACCGGCTGGTTGGTCCACCTGCAGGCCGCCTCCATGGCACATCTGGCCCGTCAGAAGTACCGCAAACTCAAGGTTAGTGTCTCACTGTGGAGCTCTAATCTATCTGAACCAGACGGCAAGCCAAGCTGCATTCTCTCTAGTGTCCACCAGGGGGCGACTCCTCTGGTTGTATAGAAGTCTATGAGAAAATGACTCTACTTCTCTCTTGATTTATTACCTCAGTAAACATTGTAAACATGAGTTTATGGTCTCAATCTCTAGTTTCAAGTCTTCTTCAATACAGCATGATGTTCATTTAGTACATTATGGTCCATTTAGAGTCAAACAGACCATAAAGCAGGGGATGCTTTAGGGCGGGGCTACACGGTGATTGACAGGTCTCTACCAGAGACGTATACGGCGTCTCTACGTTACTCCTCCTCAGTCCAGATATGGTCACTTCCTATTCACTGGTTGTGTGTGTGTGTGTGTGTGTGTGTGTGTGTGTGTGTGTGTGTGTGTGTGTGTGTGTGTGTGTGTGTGTATCTCCAGGTGCAGCAGATGGCAGTCAGCTGTCTGCAGAGGAACCTGCGGGCTCTCAGGGTTGTGTCCAAGTGGAGCTGGTGGAAACTTTTCTGCAGAGTTCGTCCTCAGCTCGACGTCAACATGGACAACGAGCGGCTCCGGGCTAAAGAGGTACACACACACACACACGGACGCACACACACACACACACGGAC
The DNA here is from genome assembly GCF_050575085.1 of Anarhichas minor. NCBI lineage: Eukaryota > Metazoa > Chordata > Actinopteri > Perciformes > Anarhichadidae > Anarhichas > Anarhichas minor. Next base: position 140,742 of record NW_027466448.1, read on the forward strand.
GCACACACACACACACGGACGCACACACGGACGCGCACACACACAGACACACACACACACACGCAAATTGATTAAAAAATAAATTCACCCACCTGCTTGTAATATGTATGTAATATTGCCTAAGATCTTAAAAGTTATTGTGCATGAAGTAATAATAATAATTTATTTATATAGAACCTTTAAAAACACAGTTACAATAAAAATACATTCAAAACACAAAGAGAGTAAAACTAATAATTAAACAGACATTAAAATAAACTAAAACATCATAAAACATTGAATGAAAACACAGACAATCTATTTTATAAAAGTGTGTTTTTAAAAGTTTGCAGCCCTGAATATCATCTCCTTCTTTTTCTTCCTCTTCTTCTTCTTCTTCTTCTTCTTCATCTTCTTGTCAGGATGAGATATCGGCTCTGAGACGACGCCTGGAGAAATCAGAGAGGGACAGGAACGAGCTCAGACAGACTGCAGACGTCCTGGAGACCAAGGTTTGTGCTGCTCACACACTCAAACACACACACACACACACACACACACACACACACACTCACACACACACACACATTCATGTCGATATCCCTGTGTGTGTGTGTGTGTGTGTGTGTAGGTCACAGCCGTGACATCTGAGCTAAGTGATGAGCGTTTTCGTGGCGATGCGATGGGTCAGGCTCTGGATGTGGAGAGGGCTGAGAGGATCCGACTCTGCAGGGAGAACAAAGACCTGCAGGTAGAAAAGTAATCTATTACCTCGAGCCCAGAGGACAGACTCTAGGACACTTTGTCTCCTTCTAGAGATTTATCGTGTTGCTTCTCTTCTCTCTCACGACGTCAGGCTCGTCTAGACCAGTGTCGAGTCACCATGGAAACCCTGCAGAAGCAGCTGGAGGAGGAGAAACAGAAAGTTCAGATCGCTGAGAGTCAGAGAGGACCAGCGACAGGTAAGGGCCAGCGACAGGTAAAGACCAGCGACAGGTAAGGGCCAGCGACAGGTAAAGACCAGCGACAGGTAAAGACCAGGAGGCTCTACTCCAAAGGGTTAGGGAGGTACGGAAGACCAGTGACCCCAGAAAGAGAAACAAATACAAGATAATAATATAAGATCCCCTAAGTCTTAATACTGACTCAATTAATGACTTAGTTTCTAAACTAATGACTTAGTATCTCAACATAATGACTTAGTATCTCACATAATGACTTAGTATCTCAACATAATGACTTAGTATCTCACATAATGACTTAGTATCTCAACATAATGACTTAGTATCTCACATAATGACTTAGTATCTCAACATAATGACTTAGTATCTCACATATTGACTTAGTATCTCACATAATGACTTAGTATCTCACGTAATGACTTAGTATCTCACGTAATGACTTAGTATCTCACGTAATGACTTAGTATCTCAACATAATGACTTAGTATCTCACATAATGACCTAGTATCTCACATAATGACTTAGTATCTCAACATAATGACTTAGTATCTCACATAATGACTTAGTATCTCACATAATGACTTAGTATCTCAACATAATGACTTAGTATCTCAACATAATGACTTAGTATCTAACGTAATGACTTAGTATCTAACGTAATGACTTAGTATCTCACGTAACGACTTAGTATCTCACGTAACGACTTAGTATCTCACGTAACGACTTAGTATCTCACCGTAACGACTTAGTATCTCAACGTAATGACTTAGTATCTCACGTAACGACTTAGTATCTCACCGTAACGACTTAGTATCTCAACGTAATGACTTAGTATCTCACCGTAATGACTTAGTATCTCACCGTAATGACTTAGTATCTAACGTAATGACTTAGTATCTAACGTAATGACTTAGTATCTCACCGTAATGACTTAGTATCTCACCGTAATGACTTAGTATCTCAACGTAATGACTTAGTATCTCAACGTAATGACTTAGTATCTAACGTAATGACTTAGTATCTAACGTAATGACTTAGTATCTAACGTAACGACTTAGTATCTCACGTAACGACTTAGTATCTCACGTAACGACTTAGTATCTCACGTAACGACTTAGTATCTCACGTAACGACTTAGTATCTCAACGTAACGACTTAGTATCTCACGTAACGACTTAGTATCTCAACGTAACGACTTAGTATCTCACGTAACGACTTAGTATCTCACGTAACGACTTAGTATCTCACGTAACGACTTAGTATCTCACGTAACGACTTAGTATCTCACGTAACGACTTAGTATCTCACGTAACGACTTAGTATCTCACGTAACGACTTAGTATCTCAACGTAACGACGTAGTATCTCACGTAACGACTTAGTATCTCACGTAACGACTTAGTATCTCACGTAATGACTTAGTATCTCAACGTAATGACTTAGTATCTAACGTAATGACTTAGTATCTAACGTAATGACTTAGTATCTCACCGTAATGACTTAGTATCTCACCGTAATGACTTAGTATCTCAACGTAATGACTTAGTATCTAACGTAATGACTTAGTATCTAACGTAATGACTTAGTATCTAACGTAACGACTTAGTATCTCACGTAACGACTTAGTATCTCACGTAACGACTTAGTATCTCACGTAACGACTTAGTATCTCACGTAACGACTTAGTATCTCACGTAACGACTTAGTATCTCAACGTAACGACTTAGTATCTCAACGTAACGACTTAGTATCTCACGTAACGACTTAGTATCTCAACGTAACGACTTAGTATCTCACGTAACGACTTAGTATCTCACGTAACGACTTAGTATCTCACGTAACGACTTAGTATCTCACGTAACGACTTAGTATCTCACGTAACGACTTAGTATCTCACGTAACGACTTAGTATCTCACGTAACGACTTAGTATCTCACGTAACGACTTAGTATCTCAACGTAACGACGTAGTATCTCACGTAACGACTTAGTATCTCAACGTAACGACTTAGTATCTCACGTAACGACTTAGTATCTCACGTAACGACTTAGTATCTCACGTAACGACTTAGTATCTCACGTAACGACTTAGTATCTCACGTAACGACTTAGTATCTCACGTAACGACTTAGTATCTCACGTAACGACTTAGTATCTCACGTAACGACTTAGTATCTCAACGTAACGACGTAGTATCTCACGTAACGACTTAGTATCTCACGTAACGACTTAGTATCTCACGTAACGACTTAGTATCTCACGTAACGACTTAGTATCTCACGTAACGACTTAGTATCTCACGTAACGACTTAGTATCTCACGTAACGACTTAGTATCTCACGTAACGACTTAGTATCTCAACGTAACGACGTAGTATCTCACGTAACGACTTAGTATCTCACGTAACGACTTAGTATCTCAACGTAACGACTTAGTATCTAACGTAACAACTTAGTATCTCACGTAACGACTTAGTATCTAACATAACGACTTAGTATCTCAGAATAATGCCTTGAAGTTTCTTACAGGATCTCTTTTCGTCACGTTGTCAGAAATGCTCTTGCATAGTTCAGAGCTGAGGACATAAAGATCATTTCTACTACAGGCCATTATACTTCTGCAGTTGCCAAGGGTTACAAGGACAGATTGTAGCTCAGCTATTATGAAAATATAGAAATTATGATGAAATATGCCTCATGCAAGGACGTGTTACACAAAAGGCTGATTCCTCTGTGAGATACTTTGACAATACATCCACCTGAGAGGTGTGCTTTATCAAGATGCTGATTAAACAAAATGATTGTTACACAAACAAAGAAGTTCTGATCAAACGTAAACAACTTTAGTGGAAAATAATCATCTTCAACAGCACTTCTACACTTAACTGAATCAACATGTTGAATTCAGTACTTTTTCCTATTCTCTGGTATTTCTACTTTAATTCAAGTAAAAGATCTGAACACTTCTTCCTCCACTGCTGGTTTTCAAGCTAAAAGAAGAGACGGATTAAACGCCAGCAGGTTTTTAAATGACAGAAACATCTGTCTCCCCTCACAGAGAGCGAGTTGGCCATGCAGCTGGAGTGCTGCCAGACGGAGGTCGAATTCGTCCGCAGACGCCTCAAACAGACGGAGGACAGACTGGAGACGGAGAGACAGAGCCGAGAGCAGCTCGACGCCAAGGTGAGGCGGGACGCTGTGACGACGTGCACGGCAACGCTGATGAGAGATTAAATGTGTGAAGGTAGTAAGTGTGTGTGTGTGTGTGTGTGTGTGTGTGTGTGTGTGTGTGTGTGTGTGTGTGTGTGTGTGTGTGTGTGTGTGTGTGTGTGTGTGTGTGTGTGTGTGTGTGTGTGTGTGTGTGTGTGTGTGTGTGTGTAGGTGGCCGCTCTGCAGGCCCAGCTGGAGCAGTCCAGGCGGAGTGCGACGGAACTGAAGCGTCACTGTCGCCGTGTGACCTCTGACCTCCAGGACGCCCGAGTCCTCACCGACAGCCTGCAGAGCCGCATGCACGAGGTGGACCGCAAACAGAGGAGGTGTGTGTGTGTCCAGCTGCTCCACTTAACATTATATTTACATTATATACAATTATACAATAACCTTGATATTAGTGAGACGAAGGAGCGAGTTATGGACATTTGAACCAGAAATCAGCAGATTGAAACATTTTCCTCTCAAACATCTGGAGGTAAAATGTGAACGCTGTGTATAGACGGACTCATACAGTCGACCAGCTCCGACATTAAAGTGTTTACTTCTTTACCCGCTGAATGAAAGCAGCTCTGCAGCGTTTTAAAGCATCTTTGTGCGGTTTCTCTCTCAGGTTTGACAGCGAGCTGACTCAGGCTCTGGAGGAAGCCGACACTGAGAGAGAGCAGAAGGACAAAGCCTGTCAGGAAAGCACGGCCCTGGGAGCTGAGATATACGGCCTGCGCCGCAACCTACAGGTGTGTGTGTGTGTTCACCTGTGAACTAAAACCAGGAAGAAAATCTGACTGATGAACAACCAGCAACGTCACGGATTCTCAGTTTGTTTTGATGAGTCATGAAGCAGAGATGATGATGTAACAGTGCTCTTTATGGTAAAGAGAGCACGTATTCTATTGAGTGATTACAGATGTCACATGTGATTCATGAAGCGCAGTCACATGAGTGAAAAGATGCAAATGACATCGCAGATTAAGGAGTCAGACGCGTGGAGTCAACGTTTATATTTGACGTATGGCAGACCGTAAATGTTAATAAAAAGAATAATGTCGTTAAATCCTTCATGAAATACAGAAGAGAGCCGACGTCTCGCTGCAGAAACAAGATGAAAACAGACCAGCAGTGATGAAATATACAGGATATTAATGCACAATAATGTCAGATTCAAGGAAGAGTAAATCATAAACATTAAGATGAAAGAAACAAAACAAAACACACAATACTCACTCTCAGATAGTCTGATGTTGAAGTAAAAGTTTAAAGTTCTGCATTTACTGGAGTAAAAGTACACCATTATTAGCATCAGAACATACTTAAAGTACCTAAAGTGAAAGGTGTGTGTGTGTGTGTGTGTGCGTGTGCGTGTGTGCGTGCGTGTGTGCGCGTGTGTGTGCGTGTGCAGGAGAGCCAGGCGGAGGTGGACCGTCTGCAGAAGCAGAAGGACGAGCTGTGCGCTCAGATCCGTGACCTCAGCCTGCCGGTCGACCTCGCCTCCGATTCGCTGCCCGACCTCAAGAAGCAGCTCCGCCTCCTGGAGGGTCAGAGCGGCGAGAGGGCGCAGGAAGTCTCCGAGCTCACCACCAAAATACAGCAGCAGCAACAGGTGCTTCACAAAGCGAAGACACATTCAAATATTGAGTTTTGACTCGCTGCCGTCGCTCATCTCTCGCTCCTCTTCCTCTTCTTCTTCTTCTTCTTCTCTCTCATAGGTCCACATGCGCTTTGAGATGGAGATGGAGAGGATGAAGCAGATGCACCAGAAAGAGTTGGAGGACAAAGAAGAGGAGTTGGAGGACGTGCACAAGTCCTCTCAGAGACGGGTACGTCATTCACATCTCAAGGCCCAACAGAGGCAGTGCATTCACTCAAGTACAAATGTGAGGTACTTGTCCTTCAGTACTGTCCTCGCGTGTCACTTTCTACTTTCTACATTTATCCGACACCTTAAATATACATTTCTTGCACACAAAACTGATCAGAAAATTAATTATTATTAATGCAAAAAAAAATCCAAATATCTTTTGGTTCCAGTCTGATAAATGTGAAGATTTGATGCTTTTCTTTTCAATAGTTTAATAATTGTAATGTATATTTAATCATTTGGAGGTTTGGACTGTACTGTTCACAGTTCTACAGTTTGTCTGCTGCCAAACTCCAGCGTATACTAGTTTATTACAAAAGAAGTGTGGTGGTGTTATTACAAGTTACATTTATTCAGTGAGTACATGTACTTATCACGCCACAATTCAATAACATTGCACCTTAAATCTGGTTTTATTGTAAATATACAGAAAGTTAATGAATTACTCAAATAAATAACCTCCAGTGTTATTGATATTCTCTTGAGTGCACAATAAACTAAACTGAATAAAGTCAGAGCTATCCGTTTCTTACTAATGGACCCTGAAGCAACAAAGTGGAGATTTGTTATAATTCAAACTCCAACCGAGGACGTGAGTTTGAAGTTTGCACCGTCAGTATTGAGACCTCTGCAGGCTTCACATATGTGTTCACAATAACCTGAAACATTCTCCGAACATCACAAGAGAATAAAATCATGTTCAGCAGGAATTCTGCACCGTCACTGAACTCAAAAGCAGGAGTTGTCGATAGAGCACTGAAGAGAGCAGTGTTGTGCTGTTTGTGTGCAGATGGATCTTTTTCAACGTCCTTCCTCGAATGAAAGAAGGAAACAAATTCTTTTCACAGAATGATTTTTCTATTATGCAACCAGAGAGAGTTACATCACTTCTCTGCAGTCACACAAACGTTCTACAGGTTTCCTTTGTGGTTGTTTTGTGTCTCTTTGTGGTTGTTTTGTGTCTCTTTGTGGTTGTTTTGTGTCTCTTTGTAGTTGTTTTGTGTCTCTTTGTGGTTGTTTTGTGTCTCTTTGTAGTTGTTTTGTGTCTCTTTGTGGTTGTTTTGTGTCTCTTTGTAGTTGTTTTGTGTCTCTTTGTGGTTGTTTTGTGTCTGTTTGTGTTTGTTTTGTGTCTCTTTGTGGTTGTTTTGTGTCTCTTTGTGGTTGTTTTGTGTCTCTTTGTGGTTGTTTTGTGTCTCTTTGTAGTTGTTTTGTGTCTCTTTGTGGTTGTTTTGTGTCTCTTTGTGGTTGTTTTGTGTCTCTTTGTGGTTGTTTTGTGTCTCTTTGTGGTTGTTTTGTGTCTCTTTGTAGTTGTTTTGTGTCTCTTTGTGGTTGTTTTGTGTCTCTTTGTGGTTGTTTTGTGTCTCTTTGTGGTTGTTTTGTGTCTCTTTGTGGTTGTTTTGTGTCTCTTTGTGGTCATTATTAATCTCTTCCTGGTTGGTTTGTCTCTTTGAGGGATATTTTGATATTTTAGACACTTTGTGCCCATTCAGTGATCCGTGTACTAAAGTACTTAAGTACACAGTTATCTTTGACTGTTAATGTTAAAACATTTCATGTTTCCAGCTTCACAAACATGAAGATTTCCTCTGAATATTTTATATATTTTATATTATATTTTCTACTTTACATACTGTCAACTAGCTTGTTCATTTCCCCAAGGTTTCAATAAAGTTTCATCTTTTTAAATAATAATATATCATCATTTATTTGTTGATTATATTTTGTGTTCATAACCTGAATCTGCAAAATAACAGATATCAAATACACGAAGTGGAGTAAAAAGTACTGTATTTGTCTCTGAGGTGTAGCAGAGTAGAAGTATAAAGTACTTGCAGCTTCAAACCACCAAACTCTGCTTGATTTATTCAGCAGCAGATTGTCCGGAGGCCTCGGTTTATTGTTTTTATGCTCTTCAACAGACAATGATTGTTTTCCTGCTTATCATTATGCAACCTGCTGCAGGGAACGTTTCCTGTCGGGAGCGATAAAAGATCATTCCGACCGCTCGTCCATCGATGTATTTGATCTGTTGGTGTCGGTTTGTGCAGCTGAGGCAGTTGGAGATGCAGTTGGAGCAAGAGTACGAGGAGAAACAGATGGTGATTCATGAGAAGCACGACTTGGAAGGACTCATAGCAACTCTGTGTGACCAGGTACACACACACACACACTGTGTCACTGCACATCCTCATGTTGTGTTGTTATTCCTGCAGGCTCTGAGTGAACGAGCTCTCTCACGTCGTACATCATTGTTGTCATTGTTGTGGGTTAATGTTCTCGAGCTGATGAGGGTGCCGTTCCACAAAACAAGCATATGCTGCAAGGAGGCGGCGGCTAATTTAACACTCTGTCTCCGTCACTCCCAGGATGTAATTGGACTCCTGACAAGTGGCCAGGACCTGGTCTGTAACGGGCCAACAGCTCAAGTCTTCTCAAGGCTTTCAGAGTGAAGAATGTGACATGAAACTACTTTAGGCTTAATCTCTTTTAGAGTATGAGGTTCTTCTCCACAGTCCATCATGTTCTGCTGTGGACGTATTCTAGACTCCGAACAGAATCTCTATCAGTTTAAGTGAACGTTATATTTAGAATGTTTCCACCTCGTTACCTTGCTGTCAGACACTGAAGCTGTTATCTCTGATCTCTACAAACACACCAGACTCCATTCACTAAACACTGATTCTACCTCTCAGGACACAGGAGCTGCTGCTCTACTTGGCTTCCCTTTTTATTTCTCTCTCGTCCATCTACTGCAGTGAAACACTGACTGTGGAGAAGAACCTCACACAAACACACTTCTAAACATGCAAACTGTCCCTTTAAGTCTGAGGCGTGTCGTCCTGCAGGTCGGCCACAGAGACTTCGATGTGGAGAAGAAGCTGAAGAGAGACCTGAAGAGGACTCACGCCCTGCTGGCCGACGCCCAGCTGCTGCTCTCCACCGTGGACAACCCGGGGCAGCACCTCCCCAACGGCAGCAAGGAGCAGATCGAGCGCCTGCACTGCCAGGTACGCTCACCTGTCCTACGCGTTCACCTGACTCCAGTTTGAGGTGCATTCATGCACCTAACTCGCTCTCTTTATGTCGCCAATTAGCTGGAGGAGAGCGAAGCGAGGCGGCTGGAGGCGGAGAGCGTTCAGGGGACTCTCTCTCAGGAGCTGGAGAACGCACAGATTGAGCTGGAAAATATCTGCAAGCAGAAGAGTTTGGTGAGCGTGCCGACAGGTGTTTGATTAAAGGAATATACCCGAGTCAATGGGTACATCCCAAGTCTCTTAATTGCATCCCCGTTTCCCTCACTTGGGTCCTTTCCTTGCGTCCTAGTCCCTCCCACCAGGGATGCATGGAGGAAACCATGCGAGGAGAGAGGAGATATGTTTTAGGAGACATGAGACGTCCTTTCCTCAGTTGCGTCACGTGAAGCGACGTCTGTTTCTGATGACGGTGCTGATGATCACAGCTGATCAGCTGTCAGTCGGCTTTAACAGCTGGAGAGACTTTAGATAAGTTGGTGTCTGTTCACATGATCACTGTACTTAATAACAGTAACTAATAACACTAATAACTAATAAAGACACACAGTAATCACCACTGTAGAGGTGTTTCTCTCTGTAGTCTGTTAAACTGTGTCCTGTGTTCTGTTTATAAGCTCAGGATCCATTTCTACCGGCGGAATGCGATCGTCTTATTTATGAATTATTTGCGTCTGTACGGTTTGAAATTCAGATTGTGACGTCGATATTAAATAACCCAGAATATGATTATTGTTTCTCTTAAATGATAAAACTCATCAAACCCGACAATCAGGAATGAACAGCCTCACGTGACTGAATGAAATGATGATAAATGATGTAATAAGTGTTTCGTCTCTCAGCTCTCTCTGACTTTAATTGTTTCCATAATAAAGTTATTGAGGGAAACATCAGATCATGAAAACACAAATCTTTCTAATAAATGTAGAAAGTTGTTTGTGGTCCTTTTGTTGTTCAGTCTACAATGAACATTTATTTAAACCAGATGTTGAATCGGAAAACTAATCAAATATAAAGCTTGAGTTTAATCTGTGATCCGTCTTCACTGTTTACATGTTGAACAAAATCTCATCAATCCGATCGGCTGCAGCGTTGAATCACATGACTGATGAACAATGAGGGGGCGTGTCGGCCGTTAAAACACTTCCTGTAAGTCTGTTCTCATGGGTCCTCAGAGATCCCTCCTCCATCCTCTCTCCTCAGAGCTAAATAAGAGCTTTGGGACGGCCGTCAATATGGCGGCGCAGAACAACTTCCGGTTCAAGCGAGGAGCGAGGAAATGAGAATTAAGAGACTTGGGATGTACCCTATGAGTGGGGAAACAGGACCAATGCAGATGCTTCCAGAAAGGGTTCAGAGGTCGGTTAGATGAAAATCAAAGTGAGAAGGACCTTGAATTATTTCTGTAACTCTCTTGAAACAGACAAAGGGAGAAAGTTCAAACTCCTCTCAACTCTCTTATTTCATTCCTCACACAAGTGTTTCTGTCAGTTTTCCACATGAATAAGAGTGAAACTCTATGAACGTCTTCCATGAGAGTGGGCGCCGTTATCATCACATTTAATAAGTAGCATGGGTGATGAATTAGATCATCATGCCTTTCATTAGTGTGACAGAGGAATGAAAGATGTGGCCTGAATATTTTACGTGGATTCTCTTGACTCGTAGATTCAACTGAGATAATGTTTAAGAAGGAGCGCAGTCGTCTAATGCATACAAGTTAGAGAGTTAAATATGCTGCATATGTGCAAGTATATACTAATATATGCACACCCAACCCACCTGACCTGTCTCACCTGTGCGTCCAGGTGGACGTGCAGTTGTCCCTGCTGCAGCACGAGAAGGTGGACCTGCTGAAGAGGCTCGAGGAGGACCAGGAGGACCTCAATGAGCTCATGAAGAAGCACAAGGCGCTCATTGCTCAGGTGCTGCTCACAGTTTTTATCTTCCTGCCTTCATTCAATCACTTTGTTTTTTATATCCCCGATACAAATGTCTCGCTCTTCCTCTGTGTTTAGTCGTCCAGTGACATCACGCAGATCAGAGAGCTGCAAGCTGAGCTGGAGGAGGTGAAGAAGCAGAGGCAGTCTCTGCAGGAGGAGGTGAGCTTCATATGGATCATTAAACCTCCTTGTTACAGGTCTTAATGTTGCACTGGCTTACACATTCACTCATGCATCGATACATTAATATTTGCTCTCTAACTGTTGTTCCCCCCCCCCCCCCCCCCCCCCCCCCCACTCGTGATGCAGCTCCAGCAGAGCGTGTCGAGGGTGCAGTTCCTGGAGGCGTCCACCGTGGGGCGCAGCATCGTCAGCAAACAGGAGGCGCGTGTGTGTGACCTGGAAAATAAACTGCAGTTTCAGAGAGGGCAAGTCAAGAGGTTTGAGGTGAGGCCCCCCCCCCCCCCCCCCCCTTCAACACATAACAACATGGGGCTTTATTTAAAGAGAAACTAAAACCCTCAAACCACAAAAAAGCGGCCACGACGAAGCTTCAAATTGTGACATTTCATCAAAAACATTGTTTTATTCTGCATGTCTCTGCTTGGGGGGGGGGGGGGTTCAGACGTCTCTAAATGTCGCCCCACTTCCATGCTGTGCAGGTGCTGGTGCTGCGTTTGAGGGACAGCGTGGTTCGTCTGGGAGAAGAGCTGGAGCAGAGCGCCCAGGCCGAGGCTCGGGAGCGAGAGAACGCCCGCTACTACCAGCAGCGCCTGCAGGACATGAGGCTGGAGATGGAGGAGCTGGTCCAGAGAGAGCAGGACAGCAGCCGCAGGCGCATGGAGCTGGTAAACTATTCAACCTGTTTTCTACCTAGCAACCAAAATCCTACCATTAATGTTGTCAGTGTGCGCGCCCGTATTCTCCCAAATATCAACTTTTCACAACAGTCTAATAGTCTTTGTAGGCGGAAACATCCGGTTCTGCCGAGTGAAGCCAAAGCTTCATGTGTTAAAGCTGCATTCTCTCTAGTGACCACCAGGGGGCGACTCCAGGGGATGCTTTAGGGCGGGGCTACACGGTGATTGACAGGTCTCTACCAGAGACTTATACAGCGTCTCTTCGTCACTCCTCCTCAGTCCAGATATGGTCACTTCCTGTTCACTGGTTGCAAAAAACAAGATGGCGACGGAGAAATCACAGAACTCGAGGCTTCAAAACGTCCACAAACCAACGTCTCGATGACTACGTCCGACCTTTTATGTCACACTCTTGTCATGCTTTAAATAAAAAGGAAATAAAAACAACAATCCCGTCACATGAAGAAGCCTCTTGCCCAGAGATGGAGATACTTGTGGGGACACGTTTCTTTGGCGTTCCTGCAGACCGATCACCAGCGCTGCTGAATATGAACCCACATCACTCTCATGCAAGCTGGGAGACGACCTCCTTTAAACAGCCCATGAGGAACACTTCCTCCAGGCGACGCAGTGAAAGTACGCCTCACGTCTCTGTTCTCAAAAACAACAGCTGGTGAAATATCTGGAACATTAGAAAACATCACTTTGGTTCCTGCCAGAGTTTGATCATCGGCAGCACCGACAGCAGGACGGAGGCTCCCTGCACACGGTCACACTCTGTAGAGTGTGAACGTGGTACTCCTCTGCTGTTCTTATGTGATACTTTTGATAATACTTGCAATGAGTATTTTATGTTTACCCAAGAAAAGAATCTTCTTTGTCTAAAGTACTGTAATTGTAATTATTTACCCAAACGGTCCGTTGTCAGCTCCCTGAATAGTTCACAGGCCGACCTCAACCTGCTGCTGTTGTGAATCTCTGGTCACTTTCTGTGTCTTTGCAGCAGTTGTGCATCTCATTGTAGTTGTTTTGTTGCTTCTTTGTAGTTGTTTTGGTCTCTTTGTGGTTGTTTGGTCTCTATACAGTTGTTTGAGTCTCTTCCTGGTTGGTACGTGGGGGGGGCCTGATACTTTGGACCCCTGGTCTTTTACCTGGTCGGTCTGTTCAGTAATCCATCCATGTTATCGCCATGTGTCTGGATCTTAGCATTATACTTTCTAATCTTTTTCTTCTTCTAGGTTTAAGAGTCTATTAGGTCTCATAGCGACGCACTAGACAGATTATTATGGAGCTACATAAATCTAAATCATGTTTCCAGTTAAACTCAGACTTCGTTGTGTTCTTGTTCTTGTTCACAGCAGATTTCTTCGTGACCTCTGAGCAAAAGAGAAGGAGCTTCGATAATTATTCAGTTATTAGCACAAAGCAAGCAACACACACACAAGGATGCCCTTTAACAACCTCACACACACACACTCACACAGCCTGTGTGAATAGACATATTCATACACACACACACATGCTCACATACTCTCCTCCTCCACCGCTCTTAACGTCATCTCTCCCTCATCCCGCTTTCTCTCTCTGACTGTGATTAATCCTCATTGTCTCTTCAAGGTTATGGCACGCACGCACGCACGCACGCACGCACGCACGCACACACACACACACACACACACACACACACACACACACACACACACACACACACACGTACACACATTCATACATGGTTATGTGTCTCTATGACAACCGCTGCACCAACACCCGTCTCCTCAAAGCCTACAAAGCCAATAACTTTGGAAGCCTAGAAGCGTGTGTGTGTGTGTGTGTGTGTGTGTGTGTGTGTGTGTGTGTGTGTGTGTGTGTGTGTGTGTGTGTGTGTGTGTGTGTGTGTGTGTGTGTGTGTGTGTGTGTGTGTGTGTGTGTGTGTGTGTGTGTGTGACAGGATGCTAATGAGACAGAACAACAACTAAAAAAACAGACAAGATGAATTAATAAATCGCTCTATTCTCCCGATGTCAGCATGCGAATGTAACAGTCTTCTGGGCGGAGGTCGTAGGACTGTGTGAGAGAGGAGATGCGATTGGACGTCATGCCAAACCGTGTTTGACTGATGAGATAATAAAGAAGAGAATGAAGGTAATTGCTGTGGCTGATTGGACCTCGGGGTCTTTACAGGTTGTCGGGTAGGAAGTGGCTCGTTAAAGGCAAACGGCAACCTTCGGTTCTTTAAAGAGAAGTCAAAGCTTCATGTGTTAAAGCTGCATTCTCTCTAGTGTCCACCAGGGGGCGACTCCTCTGGTTGTATAGAAGTCTATGAGAAAATGACTCTACTTCTCTCTTGATTTATTACCTCAGTAAACATTGTAAACATGAGTTTATGGTCTCAATCTCTAGTTTCAAGTCTTCTTCAATACAGCATGATGTTCATTTAGTACATTATGGTCCATTTAGAGTCAAACAGACCATAAAGCAGGGGATGCTTTAGGGCGGGGCTACACAGTGATTGACAGGTCTCTAACAGAGACGTATACGGCGTCTCTACGTCACTCCTCCTCAACTCAAGGCTTCAAAACGTCCACAAACCAACGTCTCGATGACTACGTCCACTTCTTAAACACGCCGTCACCTTCGTGTCAAACAATCCTCCCTTTGATCTCACTTTGTTCTGCAGGAGATGCAGTTGGAGGAGCTCAACGCCGTCCGTCAGACGTTACAGGCCGACCTGGAGACGTCCATCCGCCGCATCGTGGACCTGCAGGCCGCCCTGGAGGAGGTGGAGTCCAGCGACGAGAGCGACTCTGAAAGGTACGCGGCTTCACCGAGAGGGTTTCACCTCCTCTGCCTTAAAATCATCACGTCCGTTTATAACTCAACCTTTTCACCACTCTGTCCTTCACTCCAGCGTTCAAACTGCTATGGCGTCCTTGACTCGAAAGAAAGAGCTGTAAGAACCTCATGAGTGTGTGTGTGTGACATGAATATGAAAGATAACTTGACCTCCTTCAGGATCATTGTTTTCTGTTAGTTTTGGTCGTCATTTCTATCAGTTATGATAAAAACAAACTCATCGAAGGAACTGTTGAGGTCTGAGAACACAGAGATGGTTTTTAAAACCAGTAAACCTTCTTCTTCTTCTGAACACCGCCGGCCACGTTCCAAACATCTTCATCCGTTATTCAACTGTGAACCATTTAAAGAGGATATTTCGTTAACGCATTGAAATGTCATTAAATGTATTTTGATTCAATTGTCAAGCAGATGTTTAAGCAGTTCTACTCCCACGAGGAGTGTCATATGGTGATGTTATTTAACTGGTAACAGTTGAGAGGATATGTGCTCATATATTCCACTTTCAACTCTTAAGCTCCTTTTAGGCAAAACTTTCAAAGTGTCGCATAAATAAACGCAGTTTATCCGCTTCTCTCTCTTTGAACTGGTTTGGTAATAAACCGTGTTGTTTGGTCAGAAGTTGGCGCTAGAGGATAAACCTTTAGCGTTGATTTACTTTCTACGTGGAGTCGTGACAAGAGAACGTTTTAATCTTTTATACTTCGAGCAGGTTTCTCCTCTCTGTAAACCGACTTCCTCTGAGCTGCTCAAAGTTCTCCGTTTTGTCCTCCCATCCGGTTATTTTACCCATTTGAGGAAGTTTTATGGAATCTTTTTGTTTCCATCCAGCTTTTTGTATATATATATATATACATACATATATATATATACATGTATAAATATATATTGATACTTCAAAGAGGTGCTGATATGGATCCGCTAGTGATGTCAATGTGTTCACAGATTTTAGCAAATTACAATTTTATTATTACTGAGGAAACGACGGCCAAAAGCACAAAAATGATCCTTTAATGTGACTCAAGTAAAAATGGCTTCGTGCATGACGACTAACAGTCCATGAGCCACTGCTGCACCCTTAATGTTACTGTGAGGAGCTGTCGCCCCCTGTGGACTAAAGTGGTAGTGTCTCTGAGCACCAGAGTCCCCTTAGAAGCTCTCATTTGACTGCAGCAGGTCTGACAGTCTGCAACCTGACTTGGATGGAAATCAATGGTTTCCTAGCAGGAAGGAACTAGAATGGCATCCATTGATCATTGATATGCATCTTCTGTCTACGATGATGTTGTGAGCTTTTGTTGTTCTAACATTCTGAGTAACTCTGATTCGGTCTGTGAGGGTTTGGAAGCATAATACAGTGTTTCATATTCTACTACTGGGGATAATATACTGTTCACCGTTTCACAGCTCACAGCTCAATGAAGGCGGACGAGTTAATCAAGAGACTTGCTGAGCGGCGTGAACGAAGTGAAGGGCCGACGTTTCTTCCCTTTGACTCGGCACTGAGCACACGAATCCCTTCTGCTCAGTCCGTCTCAATTCGCTTGATAAAAGTCGCTTTTTTATGGACTTTATTTAGAATATTCTGTGTGTTCTCTTCGGCCCAGATGTCAAGCTGTCGTCTACCTGTGTCCATCTCAACAGATGTCCCCAATGCAGGCAGCCTGCGCTTTGGTTCACTTCCTGCAATGTGGTCAGATTATAATCTCACTGCAATCAAACCACACGAGGGTTCTCGTGGTTCCTTTGGTCCACATCAGATCACCGTGTTCACAACTGCCTCAAAACCAAACCGCACCAGAGGTCCATTAAAACGGACGAAATCTTCCAGATGTTCAGTTTATTGTGAGACAGGTCTATATGTGTGAAACTTTATGACCCGTCCTCTGTGATGATTATAATATGTGAAATAAGAAGTCCTCCTGTGACGAGCAGTGGATTCATCGACTGTGTTGAGCTGCAGCCCGTAATGTGTTTGCATGCTCATGATGCAGCTAATGGAGCTAAAGAATGAGGGGGGGGGGGCGTCTCTCCATACCTGTGATGAAGTGTGATGTCGCTCTGCAGTGACTCGGTGTCCAGTGCCGGCTCCATCGGGACGGAGGACGTGGGAGAGGGGATCCGTCATTGGTTGGGAGTTCCCAGAGGAGGGTCCCGCTGCGGTGGCAGCAGTACCATCAGCAGCCAGGGGGGGCGCCAGTCTGTCGCTGACACCGTGAGCACCCACAGCTTCCGGTGAGCCCGGAGAACGTTACGGTTATTAGATCAGAAAATGAACCGGCAGCTATTGTGATAACTGATTCACTGTTTACTCTCTCTGCTGATCTGCTGCTTGTCTTTGTCTAATGACAGTAAATTAAACTGTGAATCACATTGTTTTCTTTTAAATATTTCAGATATTTTACATATTTATGATTCTCTACTTTTGCAGTACTTGTTCATTATTTTATCGTACTGTGCTTATCGTGACCGTTACAAACCAAAACACAGAGACTCATTCTTTGAATGTGAAGATCTACTCGTTAATAAAGCTGATTCTGATTCTGACTAAACCATTAAAATAATCAGCAGATTAATCAATAATGAAATGACTGCCATGACGACTTGTCTCGTTTCTTCTTCTACAGTTCTTGTGTGGATGACGAGGGCTCCGAGGCCGGAGGTCCGGGTCCCAGAGGTCCCAGTCGGGCCCCGTCCTCCTCGGCTCTGTCCGAGCTGCTGGACGGACTCCGTAAACGCCGAGCCGGCGGCGAAGCGGGCGACGGAGCCGGTAGCGCCGTCTCCCTGCCGGTTTACCAAACCACCGCGGCCTCGACTCTCAGACGGAGAGCCTCGGCCCTCTCCCTCGGCCCCGGCGGTGACCCCCAGGAGCCCCGGCCGGGCGCCGGCATCCTCAAACCACCGTCCCCGCTCCTGTCTCGCGCCGCCAGCGCTCGCTCCGTCGGCGACGCTTATCTAACGTCCGGAGCCAAACTCTCTCGCTTCAACTCGAGCGACTCCCTCTCTTCGGTTCCCTCGCTGCCTCGCCTCTCCTCCATGGCATCCCCCGGGTCCTCCTCCATCCCGGAGGAGGACCCGGACGAGCGCCTGCGCTCCAGGACGACCCCGACGCAGCGCTCCCCGCAGGCACTGAGGCGGTGCATGCTGGGTAGTCTCGCTGCAGAGGAGGGAGGCGAAGGCTTGCTGGGTTCTGAACCCATGGTGTTCCAAAACCGCCACCTGATTGAGGACCGCGACGACGCCGCCTCCGACATCCTGCCCGCCATCCGGAGAGCTCAGTCCACCAGCAGCCTGGCCGGCTCGGTGAGAGGAGGCCGGAGGGCGCTGAGCGTCCACTTTGGGGAGCTGCCTCCTTCGTCCCGCGGCAGGAAGAGCTCCGAAACCGAGTCGTCCAGCTCGGGCGGTTCTGGAGGAAGTTCCCAGGGAGGCGGGTCCAGACGAAGGTTTGACGGGCCGCAGGGAGAAAGACTGGAGGCCGAGGGCAGCGAGGGGGGAGACGTGGCTTCGGTCATGAAGAGATACCTGAAGAAGGAGACTGACTGAAGCAGAGGAGGTGAACTCTCAGGTGAGTCAAGGTGCTAACTAGAACCATCTGGGGTTCTTCTCTTTGTCCCCATTGGAGAATCCACATTTTAGTTACTGGTGAAACGTTTTTATAAAGGTTACGCCTGGAACCCTTTCAGATGGTTCTACCTAAAGGGTTACACCTAGAACCCTCTGTGAAAGGTTCCACTCAAAACCCCCAATGAGAGGGTCTACAGAGAACCCTTCTACGGTGTAATGGCTCCATCCTCAGATGACCTGTCCAGAACCTTTCCACCTTCTAAGGGTGATAACAAGAACCCAGGGGGTTCTACCAGGAAACTTTCATATATTCCAAGGGTTTCATCTAGAACCCACCCAGGGTTCCTCAATCCTGGTTCACAATCACAGTTTTTGAGGACGTGTTCTGGGAGGATCTTTTAACAGCCATGCTTTCGTCAAGTTCTTGAAGAACTCTTACTTCAGAAAGAGGATTCTTAAGGGAACCCACAGTTTTACAAAGACCCCTTGAAAAACCCTTTCTTTAAAAAGGGTTCCTTTGCTGAAAAGGGTTCTAATGGATGGTGATGTAGGTCAGTCTACCACTTTAGTCCAGACTGAAATATCTCAACAGCTGTTGGATGGTTAATGGTTAGACGCTCATGGTCCCCAGAGGATGAAGCCTGATAACGTACGTTGGTGATCCTCTGACTCCTCTGTAGCGCCACCATGAGGCTGACATTTGCAGTTTTTTTGTGAAATGTCTCAACAGCTGTTGGATGGATTTCCATGAGGTTTGGTTGATGTTCCCCTCGGGATGACTTATGAACATCTCTATACTTTGGTTAATGCCCAGATACCTGCAGCACTGATGTATCCCATCAGCCTCAGCTGTGTTTAGTGATCAGTGATTATTAGCAGATGTTAAATGTGATCGCACACTGAAAACACAGAGAAAATACTGCAAGAAACCGTCATTAATTATATTTTATGGTTATGAAGGTTGTAAAACATCGGTTTCTCCCAAATAAGAACTTGTAGCCTTTAGTCTGAGTCTGTTTTTAGTCCCAGCTCACCTTCCAGGGCAGTGATCCTGAGGTGTTTGAGTAAAAACAGGCCCAGACCTGAACAGTATATCTGGCTGCACCTCATCATCACCCTCCCTCTGTGTTTCCCAGCATCCTCTCTGTTCTGACCACCTTGTTTCTATCTTCCATCAGTTTTGTCCTCATCCAGCTGTGAGCTTCACAGACTGAACGCGGCAAAGAAACACGTCTCAAGTCAAGAAGGATCTTTTTATTTTGAAAGCCTGAAAATACATCTGCACTCAATCAACTGTATTTTCACATAAGCTGTTTGTATATGAATAAAACTAATTAATTCACTTTTTCTCTTTGTGAATTTATTCTAACCCTGTTGTGAAGAGGTAATGCTGCTACAGAAGTCCAGTAGAACCATTTCTGCTCGTTACATGAATAGTCTTTTCAAAATAAAGGTTTAGTAAAAGATGGTGAAATACTTAGTGAACAAGATTATTATATTTAGTATGTTTTGCCGATAATACTTCTGTACTTTTGAATGCAGGACTTTTACTTGTAAGGTATTTATACATGGTTGTATTAGTACTTGTATAAGTAAATACTCTGAGTACTTCTTACCGAATGTGGAGAAGTACTGTATCAAAGTATTTTAGTAGCAAATAGTACCAAAGTACATTTACTCCATTTAAGTCCAACTGGGAGGTACTTGTACTTTACACTTTACTGAAGTATTTCTACTCATGCTACTTTATATATACTGTATATACTGTACATATGTATACATATATGTATATATAACCTCTAGCTGTACTTCTAACTTAGTAGAATTTTATAACGAGGATTGTTACTCGCAATAGTGTTTTTTACATCTCATTATTGCTTGAATTATACATCTTCTGCTGGAATTTTATGATTTTATATTTAAATATCTATTTTTTTTTTTTACACCTTTTAATCCAGAGAGTGAACTGAACTCGGTGTTAGTTTTCAGTTACACTCACGCGGTGAATCACACCTGAGAGCCGTGAAGCCGGAGAAACTAAACCTTCATTTTGTCTGCAGCAGCAGAACCAAGTCTGAGAGGAGAACCGGACAGAAACCAACCGGTTCTACGGCTCCGTTGATGCTTGAGATGGTTCTGATGTATTTTCTCTCAACAATCAATGAGGAAGTTCCATTTTCTAAATCATATTATACGATGCAAAAGTGTTTGGAAACGTTTTTATGGAAATAGTTTAAAAAACAACTCATTGATCTCATTGAAAAATAGAAACAAATCTATTGAAAATAGTCCAAATGACATCACTTGCCATACAAACAAAATCCCATTAAAAAAACACCCAAAACCTCCTAAAAACAATTGATTTACTCGTTCAGATAGAAGAAAGTGATTCTGTTCATTTCTTCTTGTTAGTAGAAGAAGAAACGAACACAACATGCTGATGCATCAGATGAAGAGTCTGCAGCAGCTGAGTTATTCCTCTGTGAAGGTGACGGTCATTAGTAAAGTAAAGATCTCTTCTTATAAGAAATCAGCTTCTCACGATCATGTGACTCTAATCATCGTACGATTAGTCTCACGGGGAACAGAGACGATGGAATCAACATTACTGCCAATCGAGCCGTCGCTAAACATATTTCTGTTACGCTTCCTGAGAAACTTTCATTCTAGTAAAACACATCAGCAGTTTACAAAGAGACGGCAGAAGAAACATGTTTTAAAACAATGAATCCTTGAAGAAGATGACGAAGGCAAGTTTGCATTTTTCCTTCTAAAATGACAACTTTCACTGAGATTATCCAGCTAGAAATGTTAAAAATTCATTATTATACCTGAAGACAAACTGGTTCTTTAAAGTGAATCCAAAGCTTCATGTGTTAAAGCTGCATTCTCTCTAGTGTCCACCAGGGGGCGACTCCTCTGGTTGTATAGAAGTCTATGAGAAAATGACTCTACTTCTCTCTTGATTTATTACCTCAGTAAACATTGTAAACATGAGTTTATGGTCTCATCTCTAGTTTCAAGTCTTCTTCAATACAGCATGATGTTCATTTAGTACATTATGGTCCATTTAGAGTCAAACAGACCATAAAGCAGGGGATGCTTTAGGGCGGGGCTACACGGTGATTGACAGGTCTCTACCAGAGACGTATACGGCGTCTCTACGTCACTCCTCCTCAGTCCAGATACGGTCACTTCCTGTTCACTGGTTGCAAAAAAACAAGATGGTGACGGCCAAAACGCCGAACTCGAGGCTTCAAAGCATCAGTTTTGGATTGTCCCCACTAGCTGTTGAAATGCGTCGTTAACAAACTGGTGATGAAGTATGTTGAACATTAGTCTTCACTGATTGGCTCGCTGCTCTTGACCTAATTATCTAAAGCGGCTCCTCTGAATGATATAATCCCTCGAAGATTTGATCCGAACGTTGACCTGACGACTCACGAGGGTTTATATTATCGATCCGAAGCAAACGTAAGTATTTGATTTAATCAGGATGAA
>NW_027466448.1:170000-257500 GCF_050575085.1 Anarhichas minor
TTAACGTATTAATAAGTTTTGGGTTGCCAGGTTGTAGAAAATCCATCGTTCTGTATTCGTTACTGATTACTGATGATTTACTGACATTATTGAGAGTTTTTTTCGAGATAAACTAAAGTGGAAACAAGAGAACTTTCTAACTTCCTGCTTTGGAAAAACATTTTTTCTATGACACGATTAATCGATTATTGTCGGCTGCCAGAAAATTCACTGAAAACTGTTTTGATGATTAATTAAAAGTTAAAACCCAAAACATGTGTTTTGGGTTTTAACTTTAAAAAAATCTCTGTAAACTTAATAATTGTGGATATTTGCAGTGTTGGTGGATAAAACAAGCATAAGACGTCACCAAGGATTCTCTTTTTTAATAATTCATATACTAAATTATTAATGGAGAAAATGATCTGCAGATTAATTGAGCATGAAAGTCATTGTTAGTTGAAGTTTATAGTTTCTCTGTAAACACGCTGGTTTAAGATGAGAGCTCTAGGCTTCATAAAAGATTATTGTTATTATTAATATCATCACAATGAAAATTCTTTATCTGTCAGAGACTCATAAGATTCTTTGTGGTTTGAGCTCTTGTTCCAGAAGATTTCATCATTTCCACTCTTTGATTTTATTTTGAAAATCCAAAGTGGCAGTTGGTCTCACTGACCGTTGAATGTCTGAGGACTTCTTCTTCTCTGTGTTTTCAATAATTTACCATCACACACACACACACACACCTACACCTACACACACACACACACACACACACACACCTACACCTACACACACACACACACACACACACACACACACACCTACACACATTACTCATGTTCATATGAATTCATCAGTTCCCAGCATGCTTCAGTCATCTTGTTAATCCTTGTCCCTCCCGTCTATCCTCACACACGCACAAATGTTCGATTTGTAAATACAGGCACACACACACACACACACACACACACACACACACACACACACACACACACACACACACACACACACACACACACACTCGGTATCATGCTCTGTATCACTGGTTTCATCTCACCGTCGGTGTCTGTGGTTAATGAGATCACCCAGCAGAGATGTACTGCCACCGAGCTGGCTTGTAGGTGTGTGAGTGTGAGTGTGAGTGTGTGTGTGCGTGTGTGTGTGTGTGTCTGTGTGTGAAGATAGGCTGGATCAGCGAGTGGTCTAATTTCTCGGGGTGAGAGCGATAATCTGCCAGAGAGACGACTCTGCAGCTCGAGCACAGATTCAAAAAGAAGCTCCGGCTGTGAAACAAGAAACCAAACTGCAGCTTGAATCCAACATGGAGTGTTTGTATGGAGCCGCTCTGACACTTTGTTTGTTGTGAACGCGTGTCGGCTTAACTAAAAAATACAGAGATCCTCTCCTCTTTAATCTTGTAATTCGCTCTTCTCCTCTCATCGTGTCACCTCTCCTGCTTCCTCGTCTCCTTCTTTCTATTACTTGTGAGTGAGAGGAGAGAGAAATGGAAGCGAGGAGGAGATTGTTTCTTTCGGTTGAGTAACTCTGGTCGTATTATACAACTACATCCTCGGGCTGCAAACTTATTTTTTTGGGGCAGAATAAGCATCTCAGAGAGAATGAGGGGAAGTGAGGCCGAGCGAAAGAAACACGAAGGCAAGTTAGAGAAAGAGAAGCAGCAGAAAGTAAAGTGAAGTACTCGTTATGCAGAGTGGCCTGTTTATAGTATATATATTATATGATTTAATTATATCAGTGATGCAGTGAGTCACATGTTGAATGCAGGAGTTTTTTAAACATTTTAATGCACAATATGTGATTTTTCTCTCAATCAAAACAACAACAGACGTAGTTTAGTGATGCGGTGAACCAGAACCAGGACTGAGAGGAGCAGACTGTCAGACCTGCTGCAGTAACATGAGAGGTTCTCTAAAGGGACTCTGGTGCTCACAGACACTACCACTTTAGTCCACAGGGGGCGACAGAACCAACACAGAATAATAGTTCCTCGTAGGTACTTTAAGATTCAGACGTCCGATGACTCATCCGGTTAAAACATGGAGTTCAAAACCACCAAGCTCTAAAACGTTTGGCTTAAAACTGGATGTATGACGGCTTCTGACAGGCGACCAAATGAAACGCACCTTTATTTATCGCTCCCTCTATTTCTCATGTTTGAAAATAGTTGGAAACATTTGGAATAATGTACTTTCACACACTACACATACACCTTTGGTCTAGTTGTATTTGGACAAACTATGGTGGTAAAGTTACATATTATAGCTTTAATCTGACTGCTATTGTTATCTGATCACGTATCTGTATTCAATCACATCCCTTTGAAATAGATCGTTCAATTTAACTGTGAATGATATTTGATTGGAGGTCGTTCTGGCGCTCATGAGGACGACAGCAGGGCGGAAATCAGCGGAGACAGAAACAAGACAGGAAGTTGGAGGTGACCCCGTTTTAATCAGCAGCGCTGTCGGCACAGGTGGGCTCAGAGGGGCTTAACCTTCCCTTTCAAGGAGAGCTCCTCTAGAAGATGAAGCCCCCTGATTAACACGATGACACACATCACGCTGCTCTGAATGAAGAGCTAATGCTGCCTGTTGTGCTGAAGTGCACACCTGAAGTCTGCGTTTTACAGGAGCAGCTTGTTTATTAACTGTTATCTTTATGTCGCATTAGTGCAGCACTTCCTGCTGGTTTCAGGTCACGACAGCGTGACAATCAACCTGCTGAGAATGTGAAGTCCAAGATGTTTGAAGGATAACTCTGCAACGATTAGACCATGAATAGTTTTGTTGATTGTCAGATATTTAACCTTCAGCTAATCTGATAATCTGTTAATTATTTCAGATATTTTTCTTTCAGAATATTCTCGAGTTGAAACTTCTCATTTGAGAATATTTGCTGCTTTTCTTTCTTCATGAATGACAGAATGTTGAATATCTTTGGGTTGTGAACTGTTGAGAAGTTGTGAATGGTATTGTTTTTACTGATGATTCAAGAACATAATTGTCAGATTAATTAATAATTAATGAGCCTCACTTCATCATGTTGCTCCTTCATCACCATCAACTCACTGTAGTTTATTCTGACTTAATCACACATCCAAACACTCAGTAGAGCACCAAATGTGGATTCATCCGCCGCTGAAAATAGTCCCCAACAAACGCTTTATTTCCTCCTGTTTGTTTTTGTGTATTTGTGTTTTGACATCTTCAGTAGGAACCAACTGGCTTGGAGCTGAGAGCGACAGACAGGAAGTCAGACAGTATTAAGAGACGGACTAACATGTTGTTGAGTCTTTTTGAATGTGAATGTTTCAGGATTATAATTCAAATTTTGTGATGGCAGAGAACATTTTGTAGATGAATCTATAAATAATCCACATGGGGCAAATTA
This sequence comes from Anarhichas minor, assembly GCF_050575085.1. Classification (NCBI taxonomy): domain Eukaryota; kingdom Metazoa; phylum Chordata; class Actinopteri; order Perciformes; family Anarhichadidae; genus Anarhichas; species Anarhichas minor. The sequence goes on from NW_027466448.1 coordinate 173,397, forward strand.
CTTTTATAATACAAAATGTATATTATAATTTGTGTATTTAAAAAAAAGATAGAAAATGACTGCATTTTAATATTGTAAATAATCCCAACAGGAGCCTGGAATGTAAATCAATTAAAAAATGTTGTGTGTGCTTTTGAAAATAGCTGTTTTTTTATTATAAATTATGCACAAGTTGTAGTTAACTGGCCTCATTTCGATGCTGCTGCTGCTGCAGTCTTTCCGTTAGTTTGGGGGTCTTTGTCCTGATTCCTCTTTGTATTTGGGAGTGTGTGTGTGTGTGTGTGTGTGTGTGTGTGTGTGTGTGTGTGTGTGTGTTCATCCTTGTTTGTGTTTTGCTGCAGCTGGAGGAGTGTAGACGATGCACAAGCTGCCATCTCATTAGAACCAGAAGTGAGAGCTGCAGCTTTCTCGGGCCTCTTGCACACTCTGACATATGGTCCGGGCTTCTGCAACAAACTTACCCGAGACAACAACATCACAGTGAATTATTCAAAGTTGTGTGTGTGTGTGTGTGTGTGTGTGTGTGTGTGTGTGTGTGTGTGTGTGTGTGTGTGTGTGTGTGTGTGTGTGTTGGGGGGATGGAGGTTATGTGCCTCCTCTGATGAGCTCCCGGTGCTTACCTTCCTCTGTTGACATCAAAGGAGGAAGCGATGTCTCCACCTCAGCAGGTCTGTTTGGACCTTTGTCACCCAGTGTGTGTGTGTGTGTGTGTGTGTGTGTGTGTGTGTGTGTGTGTGAAGTCAAAGCTTCATGTCTTAAAGCTGCATTCTCTCTAGTGTCCACCAGGGGGCGACTCCTCTGGTTGTATAGAAGTCTATGAGAAAATGACTCTACTTCTCTCTTGATTTATTACCTCAGTAAACATTGTAAACATGAGTTTATGGTCTCAATCTCTAGTTTCAAGTCTTCTTCAATACAGCATGATGTTCATTTAGTACATTATGGTCCATTTAGAGTCAAACAGACCATAAAGCAGGGGATGCTTTAGGGCGGGGCTACACGGTGATTGACAGGTCTCTACCAGAGACGTATACGGCATCTCTACGTCACTCCTCCTCAGTCCATATATGGTCACTTCCTGTTCACTGGTTGCAAAAAAAAAACAAGATGGTGATGACCAAAATCCAAGATGGTTAAAATGCTGAATTTGTGGCTTCAAAACATCAGTCCACAAACCAATGAGTGATGTCACAACGACTACGTCCACTTCTCATATTCAGTTTACGGTCCCCACAACGTATACCATTATATTTTAGGGTGAAGACTTGGTTTAATGTTAGTGTAAGGTTAGGTTTAGTCTTCAGGAAATGAATGTAAGTCAATGTAATGTAATGAGATGGAAACACGACTGTGTGTGTGTGGGCGTGTATTACTGACATTGTGGGGACTCACTTACCAATTGGGGACAAAATACAGGTCCCCATAAATAAAGTTTAGGTTGAAGTTAAGGTTAGGGTTATACAGGTATATCAATACGTATCGGGGTGAAAACTTGGTTTAAGTTTAGGGTAAGTCTTCAGGAAATGAATGTAAGTCAATGTAATGTAATGAGATGGAAACACGATTGTGTGTGTGTGGGCGTGTATTACTGACATTGAGGGGAGTTTTTGGGACAAAATTCAGGTTCCCATAAATAAAGTTTAGGTTGAGGTTAGGGTTACGTAACGTCCTCTGAAGTGATGAAAACACGACTCTGTGTGTGTGTGTGTGTGTGTGTGTGTGTGTGTGTGTGTATCCGGGATTATCCTCTCTAGGATGGCTGCAGGATTGCACGGATGCTGCTGACACTTCTCTACAATAGAAGCAATTAATTGAAGCTTAACTTTGTGTATGTCTGTTTTAAGCCATGGATGTGTGTGTGTGTGCATGTGTGTGTGTGTGTGTGTGTGTGCGTGTGTGTGTGTGTGTGTGTGTGTGTTCGGTTATCCTTCTCCTTTCCTGGGACTTCATTTATCAAACCATTCTAGAAAAACTTCTGAAAAGTGCAAGACCCCAAATAAATAATCTGACTATGATTCATCTCAAAGCTGCTGGAGGGAAAGTGGAGAACTCTACTCAGCCCAACAACATATTTTGAACATTTGAAATGTTAAAATTTGACTGGTCGTAAAGGGAAAACAGAAATGTAATGTAGCCGACAGATAATAGCTTCTGAGGCTGATACTGATGTTTGAGAGTATAAATATAACTATGTTTAACCTAATAGTATTTATTTGTTATCATAAACATATACAATAAACAAAACATTTCAATAAATATCCTGTATATTATTTATTATCTTTTATTGTGAGTAAGATACTAAAAAGGACCTTTTAAAGTGTGTAAATAAACGTTTGAGAGCTCTCTGGTAAATCACCTCAAACCTACAGTAGTTTGTCTGTTGCTACTTGTCAATACATTAAATAATATCAAACTCAATGCTAGATAGGACTCGGCACAGTCAGACTCCTTTTCATCGAGTAGCTTGTCCACATTTAAGTGGAGCAAGATTCAGCATGGGGTCACATAACAATCAAACTATTGTAGATAACAAAAAAATCAGACTTTGGGAGCCACAGTGATGCAGCGCAGTAGACACAAGAAGACATGGAGGCATTAATGGGGTCATTTCACTCTGAAGAAAGGATTTGATTTCCAGATGAAAACAGGACAATGATGGTACACGGCTGACACTAGAGTTGTCATTTGTGTGTTGGTGATTTCGGACTTTTACCTTTTATGAAAACTCCGACGCACTTGGTGTCAATTTCATTCTCAAGCAAAAATAGAAGAAATAGATCGCCTAACATTTGGGGAAAATACACTTCTTCATTTGAATGCAGACTTAGATGAAAGGATTAATGCCACATTCATATCTGTCTGTCTAATATCTCACCCCATGTTACTATGAATTCATGAAGGAAACTTTCCTCATGCTTCCACGGTGGACGAAGAATCAAAACATCAAGTCGTCCGGATTTAAGTTAATGGAGGCAACGATTAACAACAGCAAAACGATATCGAACCATCTTTTTACAAACTCTCACACAACCCATGCAGTTTGACCAGAGTCTCATTTATCCAGTCGTACGCTCACGACGTCACAAGCACATGCACCTTCAACCTGACTATTCAGGACACGTCGGCACTCGTCCGAAGTGTTTTAAATAGTCGGGTTATAGCGTACGACTGGATAAATGAGACTTGGATCATACTGCACAAGTTTTCTTCTAAAATTCAAGGGAACACAGGTCGAGTAATTTATATACAAATGGTCATTTTGTTGGCTAGAGATAATGTGGTTTAGTGGTAATGAGGGAAGTGGAAAAGGTGCGAAACCAGCATATCAGAAAGCTCCACGTCATGTTTTCATGGTGAAGCGTGGAGGATGAGGATGAGTTGAGCAGGAAAGACGACAGCGTATAATTCTGCATCTCTTGTCTTTCTTGTCTTTTAATGAAAAGTTATGTACGAGAAGACTCCTAAATTCAGTCTTTGTGCTAAGCTAAGCTAAGCTAAACATCTCCAGGCTGCTTCATATTTAGTGCACGAACAGGAAAGTGGTCTTCTCTGCAGAAAAGAGAGTGAGCTTGTTTCCCAAAATGTCAAACTGTTCCTTTTAAGTACAAAAGTGAGGTTGCAGTTGATAAGCGAGGCCCATAGTTTGATGTCTGTGAGTACTTCAAACCCTTCCGAGCGTCCACAATGAGCCACAGAAGAAAAAGCCAAATTTCTTGCTTAAATTCTCTTAAGAGGAGAGAAGTATGTTCTCTCTTCTAATATCTATATTTACCGCCTGCTTCCACAGCAGCATGAAGAAAAGGGGCGTTCAAAATGTTGTTCATTTTTTGCTCTGTGGCAAATGATGAATTGTGATCCAGAGAGAGGTTTGATACGGTTGTCTGGGATTAGAGTGACAATTTGGATTTTCAGTCTGACACACACACACACACACACACACACACACACACACACACACACACACACACTCACACTCTCAGGGATTCACCCTGACACTTTGCCTTGTCAAACTCACTCAAAGCAGATTGGCACAATCAAGTGAGTCTGCAGCCAAAGCCTTTTAAAAGGTTAATATTTCAGTTCCCATTTGCCTCAAAGCTTACGCTAAGCCGACGCTCCGCTCCCCTCATCTATCTGCCTCTGATACAGGAATCCCACTGAAGTAAGGTCTGTCGACGCATTTCGACAAACTGTGCGTGATAATCCACGCTCGCTGATAGCGACGCCTGTCGTGCTGTCGAGTCGGTCTGTTTTGTTTCCCTCGTACTGTAACATCGAGCAGGTCTCAGAGAGCTGCAGGGACGAGCTGAAGCATTGTGGGATGGGAAGGATGTCTGGGTGTGATCGGCTCCATGTCTGTCTGGGCCGTGAGGTTCAATGTATCAGCGCCGCTCCGCTCCAGCGGTCGGGGGAGGGGAGGGGGATTGATTGATTCCTGTCACGGGGTGTGCAGAGTTCTCGCACCGACCAAAGCCCCTTTGAGCTTTTCAGAAATGTATGGTCCAATAGTTTTGAAGCGTGATGTTGGATGAATTTAGAGGCTGAGGAGATGCAAAGCCTTCGTCCAGACTTCAGCTTCCTGCAGGATGATGGCTGCCAGTCATGCTCTGAAGTGGAGGACGGCTGTTTATGTCAGACTGTTATTGATCCACAGACTTCTTTCTTCTTATGTTTACCCAGATCGTTTCACAAGTTAGTTAGTGAGGCGCTGCTGCTGCTGCAGCTGGTTGTTCAGAGGATGTTTTTAAAACTGAATTCATTGAGTCAGCTGTTGATAGAGAAGGCAGAAGGAGTTTTAAACAACCTTCCTGTTGGTTTTTCTATGTTTTTAATTTGCTGCATTCTTCAGATTGATTTCCTGCCCTCCAGGGAATTGCTGCTCTCTCCATTAGTTTCTGTGCAGACTAACAATCTACTTGCAGAGACGTGAAATTTGTTGTTTGTAATCCACCATTTTGTTAAAGTTATGTTGTAATGGCATTTATTTTCACACCTAAAAGTCTGAAACAAGTTTTTGCTTCCTAAATGTCCTGTAGTCACCAACTATACCTCCTGTAGTCACCACCTATACCTCCTGTAGTCGTCACCTATACGCTCTGTAGTCGTTCCCTAAATGTCTTGTCGTCATCACCTACATGTGCTGTAGTCATTGTTGTGGAATATTTCTATGACTATTCGGAGAGAAGAGTGTGAAGGTTTTCAATCAATATCAAATAAACAGAGTCTTGATGAATGATCAAAGTTGTAATGTCCATTTATTTGCTTGCAAGCAAGGAGAGCAGATTCACAGACACGTATTGCAAAACATCCTGTGAGAGTGCCCCCCGAATCATCTCCGTACATGTTTATTTATACCCTAAGACGGTTTCCTGTTCTTCAGCTTTTAGCTTAGAAGACACAAAAGGTGACAGAAAGAGGGGGGCAAGTCATACGTGTGCATCATGTCTGGTACATTTCCTTTACATTAAGAGGAAGGTGTTTTGTCTCATGCCATTGCCTTATATGGCAAAGCAAGTGCCTCGACCTATGCTAAAACCTTACATGGAAATATATTAGGTGACAACAGGCGCTTCCTCTCACGCTTATGCTGATGTGTCATACAGAGACACATGCAGAGATCATGTTAACACATTTTTTACCGTTACATCATCACCTATACATCCTGTCTTTGTCACCTATATGTCCTGTCTTTGTCACCTATATGTCCTGTCTTTGTCACCTATACATCCTGTCTTTGTCACCTATATGTCCTGTCTTTGTCACCTATACATCCTGTCTTTGTCACCTATATGTCCTGTCTTTGTCACCTATATGTCCTGTCTTTGTCACCTATACATCCTGTCTTTGTCACCTATACATCCTGTCTTTGTCACCTATATGTCCTATCTTTGTCACCTATATGTCCTGTCTTTGTCACCTATATGTCCTGTCTTTGTCACCTATATGTCCTATCTTTGTCACCTATACATCCTGTCTTTGTCACCTATATGTCCTGTCTTTGTCACCTATACATCCTGTCTTTGTCACCTATATGTCCTGTCTTTGTCACCTATACATCCTGTCTTTGTCACCTATATGTCCTATCTTTGTCACCTATATGTCCTGTCTTTGTCACCTATATGTCCTGTCTTTGTCACCTATATGTCCTGTCTTTGTCACCTATATGTCCTGTCTTTGTCACCTATATGTCCTATCTTTGTCACCTATATGTCCTGTCTTTGTCACCTATACATCCTGTCTTTGTCACCTATATGTCCTATCTTTGTCACCTATATGTCCTGTCTTTGTCACCTATATGTCCTGTCTTTGTCACCTATATGTCCTGTCTTTGTCACCTATATGTCCTATCTTTGTCACCTATATGTCCTGTCTTTGTCACCTATACATCCTGTCTTTGTCACCTATATGTCCTGTCTTTGTCACCTATATGTCCTGTCTTTGTCACCTATATGTCCTATCTTTGTCACCTATATGTCCTGTCTTTGTCACCTATACATCCTGTCTTTGTCACCTATATGTCCTGTCTTTGTCACCTATATGTCCTATCTTTGTCACCTATATGTCCTGTCTTTGTCACCTATACATCCTGTCTTTGTCACCTATATGTCCTATCTTTGTCACCTATATGTCCTGTCTTTGTCACCTATATGTCCTGTCTTTGTCACCTATACATCCTGTCTTTGTCACCTATATGTCCTGTCTTTGTCACCTATATGTCCTGTCTTTGTCACCTATATGTCCTATAGTCATCACCTATATGTTGTGGATCATGATATTACTTGGTACCAATCTGCAGCTGTGAAATATTATATAAATCCATAAATGTTAGATGTTCACACCGTTACTGTCACAGCTCTGCCACCATTATCCTGTTTTGTCCATCTCTCTCTCACCTAATCAGTTTATTCAGTGCACCTGCCAGTCACACCCACCTCGTCAGCTCATTACTCTCACCTGCTCACTCTGCTGCATCACTATTTAAACCCCAGTCACACACACACTCACTGCCAGATCGTTGTCATTTCTACCTGCCCGTTTGGCTCGTCCTGTTCCCAGGTTCCTCTCCTCTCCTCGTTCTGCTGGATTTCCCCCCTCGTCTCTTGTCTCGTCTGTGGATTCCCTCTGCTGTTCCTGTAAGTTCCTGTTCTGATTTCTTGATCCATTAAATACCTGCTTCACTCAACTTCTGGTCTTGTCTGCATGTGAGTCCTCCACCACACCCCGTGACAGTTACTGCTCGACTCTGTCATTACCTCGTGGAGCTCCTAAACTGTTTTAATCAATCATCACTCAGCAGAAACTGTCTTTTGATCATTTACTCATGAAGGTCTGGTGATGGGAACACAGCTGCTGCTGCTGCTGGGCATTTCTGAAAGACGGATCATGTCATTGATCGCCGCTGAGGTCAGCTTTGATTGAGTTGAGCCTTAAAGTCGAATATCTTTTTTATTACACCGACATGAAAATAGCCCCTCGCTATAACGTCCTATATAAAGACGAGAATGGACGGCTGAGTCTGCTTTCAGAGCACATGAACTATTCTATACTGTAAAAGCTTCAGCGGCACTCTCAGGTTTTTGTATCTGAATCACAACATAAGAAATAAATCTTTAATCGAAAGATGAATATAAAAGAACAATGCGTTATGAATTACTGAATAATGTCATTGAAGCTGCCACATATCTGGGGTTTTAACCTCAGTGTTTCTTTATGACTTTTATTTCTTATTTGCCTCATTTATTACTGAATGTTCTCCAGGTTGACATTTGGGTCATGGCCGCCCAGAGGTTCACGCTAAAAGCATTCCTCCTTTCCTCTTCGACCCCTCTACACTCGGCTCTCTGCCTCCTTTCACAGTTGATGTGGCTGGTGAGGAGCTACATCCACCTTTTCTTTTATTCATGGATTAAAAGCACGGAGCTCCACATACCTGTGACGTGCCCAGACAGACAGACAGACCTCCACTTTTATCTTATCGGCCTTGGGAGTTAATTATTGGCTTCGTGGATGTTTGACAGTGTTGAGATTAATAGCTTTTTGCAGATATTCTCATTTTTTCAAACATGGTGATAATGAAATTACATTTTTTTTTTAAAGATGAAACTCTCATATTTCATACATTACGTCATTTCAGAGTTTATAACTTGATCGTTTCACAACTATCAAGTTAAAACTCAGTAACAGTTTATTTCTTGGCCAATAAAAAGCTAAATCATCGCCAGACGAAAGCTCGCTTGGTTGTAGTTTGAAATCAGAACGCTTTCGATACCAGAATCTCATCCTGTTGACTACAGATTCTGGATCCCTCTGCAGATATCGGTTTATAGAGATTACGATATATCACAGTGAACAATTTAGTGCTTTTACTTCATTGCAACATGTTTTACTCTTGTATGGCAACGCTTCATGGTCCTTTTAGAATGGGAGAAACATAGTAAAATAAATATTCTATATTTTTCTTAATACTGTTTGACTTCCTGTCTGCGGCTCCAAGCCCATTGGTTCCTACTGAAGACGTAAATCATTAAAACAAATGTGTAGTTTCATCAGTTATTTAATTTTAATCAAAACAGCTGTTCACTGTAGTTTTTAATCAAACAAACAGAAGGAAATCGTGCGTTTGTTGGGGACTGTTTACAGCGGCGGATGAATCCATATTTGTGGCAGCAGTACGTGTGATTGAGTCAAAATAAATAAGGCAGGATAAGTTAGGGTAGCACAGGTGTAAATAATGATGCCAGTTTCAGGGTCCTGGTCTGGTTTATGCTGGCTCACTGTTACACCATCATGGTTTACGGGGACACGTGAACAGAACGGAGACACTGTGTGCTTTTCCTACTGTGACGGGTCGAAATGTCTGCTGTGAAAAATGTATATTATTACCAGCGTTTCATGTGTGCTGTCCTTTGTCTCTTGACAACCTGTCTGTTCGGGTTTCTTGAACTTTGTGACGATGTCTCCATGTTTTTAATCTCCGCTGTTCAGTGCGTATAAGTTATTATAAACGATGAACAAAACTATGAAAATAAGCTGGAATTATCCTTTAAGCAAATGATAGAGTTCTCTCATGTCTCTTATATAAGAGTCCGGCTCTCCCAGAAGTCTCTGCTTCTAACTTCAGATAACTGCAACAGAAATAAACACGACGGCGTGTTCACTGCATAGAGAACTGATCAAAAGCGGATATCTGCAAGCAGTTGTTTTGATTTATCAAGATGTAGTGAAACGAATAGAAACCATAATCAGTAATGATGTAAAAACAATTTCGAGTTAATGGACTAAAACATGCACAAAACAATTGTCGTGGTGAAAACGGAGCGTGATTTCTGTCTGTGGAGAGACGGAGCTGTCTGTTTCCTCTGGCATCACTTTCTTCATCGCTCCCCTCCCCCTCCTCTTCCTTCCTCCCTTCCTCCCATCAGCCCTTCCCGCTGCTAACTGGAGGCAGGCAGGAGTGTGAGGAGAGTTTCAATGACTTGTGGCTGCAAGTGCACTCTCACACTGCTATGTTTCCGCTCGGCGGAGCAGCTAACAAACACGTACACGTCAGCACAAACACACTCACGTTTGTATCACTGCTGCAGACTTTGTTAGGGAACTGTATTCATTCCCTAACATTCCCTCTAATCCTAACCTTTACCACCGCTAACTCTTGACATTTCCACTAAATCCCGTTCTAATCTCAGCCCCGAAACCACATCTTTACTCCCGAAGCAGCCGCTGAAAAGAAGTTTAAAAAAAATAGTTCTGGCTCAGGAATATTCCCTTCCTTCCTTCCTTCCTTCTCTTTTGAGGACATTTAATCCTCATGAGGATTAAATGTTTCCACACAAGAAGACACACAGAGTCCTAAAGCTTTGGCAGCAAAGAAAAGGCACCAGACTTGAAGTCATCTCTGCTCGTCTTGTGGGTGTTTGGTTCTTCTTTACTGCTGCATCATTGACACTCCGTCTCACTGGAACACGTAGAGACTCCCTCTCGTGCTCCCATCAGCCGGTTGCCATGACAAACATATTTTTCTGAAGCGTAGGCGCTGATGTGAAGGTTCAGTAGAAGGAGCAGAAGGTGTTTGACAGTCGGCGACGTCCATCTGTGAGCTTTTTGGCACAACAAACGTGACCGAGCGTCTTCCGTGAACGTGGTGGAAGAGTCCAACAAGGTCTCGTGATCTTTGTGAGACGAGAGTTTGACTTCATGTGAGCTTTATGTTTGTATAAATCAACAATGTCCGCTGTGTCACACAGCTGTCACAGCAGGAATCAGCTCAGTATGAGCCTGCAGATACTTTAAACAATCTGCTGATGACAGTTTGATCAGAAGAGGATCATCAATGAGAGACGATCACTGAGATCATCGTTGAGCTGAGAACAGTTTAAAGATTTTAGAACTTCTTCTGTTGCTGCTCAAGAGACTATTTGTTTGAGAATAATAAAGAAATGTTGATTCTTTTCTTAATTGTCTTTTTTTCTCACAATATAATCAATACGAGTATCGATAAGAGCACTCGTATCAATAAAGTCCTGACGATACTCATCCCTACTCGACCTAAACGTAGCGGTCACAGTTTTAAACACGAGGTTAATGTTGTGAAACAGGATTATTTGGTTAGATTTGGGAGAAGGTTTTGGTTTGGAGACAATAAGTGAAGCCAAACAGCGTTCCAGGTCTCTGATAGAGGAGCTCATGTCAAAGTCAGGCCAGAGTGAAAGTTTTCAGAAACTCCTTTTTCAGTGTTTCTGGATTGAAACGTCGCCGCTATCTCCTCTGTGAGGCAACACGTCACGCTAACAGACTTTATGTTCACACATAAATGAACGATTACTCTTCCAGTAACATGAAGAACACAGACTTTAGAATGAGATTTCTGCTTTTAAAACAGAACGAAGGAAACCCTGTTCTGCTGTGATTATGTTGGTAACGTGGGTCTCCTGGGTTAAAGTCCTGTGTTTGTTTGACCCGTCCACGCAGACTCTCTTTTTTAAACTACGTCACCTGACTTCCTCTTCTGCTCACGTAAGGATGAACGGCCACTCGAGGTCAATAAACGTAAATACGGGTTGAAATAAGCAGACAGACTATGTAACAGTAACACTTTTTATGAGCGTTCACCATTAATGCATCAATAATTATAAGACAATAATATAATAAATATCATTCTGCTTGAAGAGTACTTTTACTTCTTGTACTTTAAGTCTATTTTGATGCGTTTACCTTTTACAGAGTAGGATTTTGAATGCACGACTTTACTAGTACCAGAGTATTTCTACACTGTGGTATTACCACTTGTACTTCTCTAAAAAACCTTCTTCCACTGCTGTGTTTGAGTTTGTGCTGATAACACGAGCGTTTCTCTCTGAAGCACACGCTGCCGATGCATGAAAAAAAATCAAACTTTGGCTTTTTTTTCTGCTACGATCCAACTGGGAAAGAGTTTTTACGGATGAGCAACAGGATTTATCGCTCATTAATCATACGTGTTGCCGGAGGGAGGAAACAGACAGGCCACGACTTCAGAGAAAAAAAAACATGGAGGCAGAATAAAAGTAAAGTTGACGTGGAAGCAAACAGGAGGACGGAGAGAGGGAAGCACAGCTGCACCAACAGGCTGCTCACGGTGGAGGAGGAAGAGGACGGTGTGAAGGGAAAGAGAGCCCACAGATGATGCCATCTGCTCCACTGAGCTGGTCATGGCTGGCTGCAGTAGCACCTGCCTCTGACGCACACACACACACACACACACACCTACGCACACACACACACACACACACACACACACACACACACACACACACACACACACACACACACACACACCAGCTGATGCTCATGGCTTGAAACCACGATGTCATTGAGCATCAAGTTCTGAGTCTTAAACCAAATCAGTGCAGATGTTACACAGGTGTTGACTGTCTCTCCCTTAAACAGTTTGATATTTAGCAGAAATAGAGATAAAGCTTCACTGATCCACCAGGTTCATGAAATGAATACAGATCGATATTTGTGATGATGTGATCGCTGCGTTCAGAAGCTTTTTAAATAATCAGACGTGCAGAAAACGTTTTTTTGCACGTCTGTACACAGACAAAAACATCAGCTCAGAATGTTGCTCCTGACTCAACTATTCATAAGTGTTGATGGGTGTAGGATGCTTTTGTAAATTTTGATCCAGGACTTTTTTATGATTGTTTCCTCCATTTTTTTATTTTATTTAAAATGCTGAAACAGAAATATCACAGACAACTAAACCATGTGGGCAGTGGACAACTTCATGAGTCATCTTGGTGTATTTTAAATAATGAATGCAGTGTGTTGATAGAAACAGTAGCTCAGGCTGAGCCAGTCAATGAAGTCTAAACTACTGCTCCAACACGTCCATTCTGTTATTCTGCTGCTATTGAAGTCCCAAAAAATGCTCAAAGAAATCACTGGCAGCGGTCAGAGTTCGATGCAATAGAGTTTATTCTTTGAGAAAAGAAGTAAACCCGAGCAAGACTCCAGAGTCCAAATGATTTCTCTGCTCTGAGAAGTTCTTCAAAGCTTCATGTGTTAAAGCTGCATTCTCTCTAGTGTCCACCAGGGGGCGACTCCTCTGGTTGTATAGAAGTCTATGAGAAAATGACTCTACTTCTCTCTTGATTTATTACCTCAGTAAACATTGTAAACATGAGTTTATGGTCTCAATCTCTAGTTTCAAGTCTTCTTCAATACAGCATGATGTTCATTTAGTACATTATGGTCCATTTAGAGTCAAACAGACCATAAAGCAGGGGATGCTTTAGGGCGGGGCTACACGGTGATTGACAGGTCGACACCAGAGACGTATACAGCGTCTCTACGTCACTCCTCCTCAGTCCAGTGATAGTGTTGTTATGTGAACTTGTTGTCTCTAAATGTAGCACATAATGTCGATGAGCATATTTCATGATGCAACTGTGTTTTGCAGAATGCTGATGCAAAGGGAAGGTTTGTCCTCGGGACATTTCTCTTACTGTGGGAATGCTGCGGATGGCTTGTATGCGATTAGATATTGATTTTTTTTCCATCTCATTTGATGCAGAATGTGGGTCACATCTGTGGTTGTGTATTAATGTTGCTGAATCTCTGTCTCTTGCATCGGTTTTAACGGTACAAATCTGTTGCTCTTTACTCGTGTAGTTAATCTTTACACCCCTGAGATTTACTGCTTCATGTTCTGACAGCACATACTTTATAATGGCTGTTAAAGTTTAACTCACTTCCCTTTAACCTGCTCGGTGCTTTTAGTGTTTGTATTTTCTTTAAACAAATTCGTTTTTACTAACACTCGTTTCCTGTTCACTGCCTTTCCAATCATCCGGCTTAAATTGATTAACTTTAATTAACTCTCTCTGAAAACGCTGCCTCCGCTCTTTTGCATCATTAGTTGAATGATGTTGTCGTTTAATCCTTACAAAAATAATTCTCCCTGAGTTCATTAATCAGGACGCTTAATTTGATAAATCTTAGGAATTATTAATGCGTCCATCACAACACGAGACGAGGATCAGCTTTAATGAGGCTGCGTGCGCTAATGAGAGTCTACGTGTAAATGATATGGATGCTAACAGGCTTGTTTACACAACATGTGTGTCAGAGTGTGTGTGTGTGTGTGTGTGTGTGTGTGTGTGTGTGTGTGTGTGTGTGTGTGTGTGTGTGTGTGTGTGTGTGTGTGTGTGTGTGTGTGAGAGAGAGAGCAGAGAGGAGATTGCCTGTCTACATCTGCTCAGAAGTCACACGCGATTGGTCGGATCGATATCTGCTCTGCTTTCAGTTTCAGGTCGTTTCACTCGATGACTCTGAGCTCAGATCAAGCGTTAATTCTTAGATAACATCGATGTGTGTGTGTGTGTGTGTGTGTGTGTGTGTGTGTTGGAGCTCGGCAGTTGTCACACAGGAAGTCAGTAACTCGTGGCGGTCTGCTTTACCCAGCGCCTGGATTTTAGAGGCCGACGCATCTGAGATCACAAAGTCTTTAGTCTCCCGTGAGATGGACGCTGACGGTCAAGTCGTCCTGGTGTGTAAAGCTGGTGGCTCCTCGAGGATCATTTGGGTTTATCTGATGTTGTGATGTTAGTCCACCCTCCCTGAGGCAGAAAAGACCAGAGACAGTAACTTACGTCGGGGATGATGGGGCATTCCATTCTCTCTCTCACAGGCGTTCGTACTCAACATGCTGTTCGTTGCATTATTCTCTTTATATAACAAAATATACTGTGAAGAAACAAGAAGACGAGTGTAACCAACAAAACGCCATGAACCAACCTCCACTGTGCCGAGGAGGGTTGTAGTTATCTGTACACTCATTTCTCATATTCATTAAATACTTTATTCTCTTTTTAGAAGCCCAGTAAAGAAACAAGTCAAGTATTAAATGTATTATACAGAAACAAAGGTTGAATATCCTAATAACCTCAGATATTAAGTGCAGAACAGGCCTCAACCTGAACAGTCTGAAGAGTGAAGTCAAAGCTTCACGTGTTAAAGCTGCATTCTCTCTAGTGTCCACCAGGGGGCGACTCCTCTGGTTGTATAGAAGTCTATGAGAACAATCCCGGTGATTGACAGGTCTCTAACACGGCGTTGTCCAGTCTGTAGGTTGTCCCTGTTTTCGTCTTTCAACTTTAACTCTTTCACAATGTGTTTTCACTTCATGACGGTTAACTGGAACATTTTGATCGCCTGAACATTTGTTATTCAGCAGTCGGTTGTTCGTAGCTCCGCCCTCGCGTGGATGGCGACGGGAGGCTTCAAAGTGATATCTCACAAACTAACGGATGACGTCTTTGAGTCTTTCAATATAACTGATATCAGAAATGACCTTCAAAACTACAAAAATAATGTTTAATTTGTTTTGATTCAGACGATGTGCGTTATGATGTGCTCAGACTTGTTATTCATGCTCCTGAAATGTTAACCTGACGTGTCTTGTTAATGCAGCTGAAGAACCGTCTGTGATAGGCTGTGCAGCATTCAGACAGCTGAGTCGTGCTGTGTGTGTGTGTGTGTGTGTGCGTGCGTGCGTGCGTGCGTGTGTGCGTGTGTGTGTGTGTGTGTGTGTGCGTGTGTGTGTGTGTGTGTGTGTGTGTGCGTGTGTGTGTGTGTGGTTATCACAGTGTGTCTCCAAGGGGAACGGACATGGCAGACTAAGAATGTATTCCAGATACAGTTTCTGCCAGTCTGATGAAGCACCTTAAACAGCCACCAACTCGTAGAATACAAATTAAACAGAGTGACAAAGGAAACAAAGCTCTTCTCTCTGTATTTAGAAAAGTATACGAAAGGAGCCAATTTTCATTGTTGTCAGGTTCCTCCTTTCAGCGCCGTTGAGACCTTGTTTTTCTGTTGTTTCTGACATTGCTTTACAACCTCAGACTTGATTGTGTTGGAGCAGCAGTGAAAGTCTGCAGTCACTAAGGACGGTTGAATTCTGCCTCCATTTCACTCTCTTTCTCCTCTTGCAGCACTCGAGCACGACCAAATAAACAGACGGTGTTGTTTTTCCTCCTGCAGTTAACTCGTAGCACGAACTACACACACACGCACACACTCTCAATGGTGCTAATAGGTTGGTGTGGTGAGCGCTGCGCTGAAGGTTGCCTGGACTCCTCAGCGAGACATGTTTGTGTTTGCGTACATTAACGGTGAATGAGAACCAGCATTGCGACTACAGACGGAGGCGAAATACAGGGAGAGAGTTTAATGAAGTCCCTGACATCTAATATCCACGGCTTCAATCAACCATCTGATAGAAACCCACCATCACCAGTGATGATACACAACGCACTTCCAAATTCATTTCTGCCACAGATCATTTCCTGCATTGTCAGGGAATTCAAACCAGCAACATGATGACTGTAAGTCCCAGACTGGCACTATAGACCACAAGTGGAAGGTTTGTGTTTGTGTTAAAATAATAACATAACAACGCCGCGCGACGACGCCGCGTAACAACGTAACTTAAAGTAACTTAACGCAACGTAACATTGTAACATAACAATGTAGTACAACACCTCAACGTAACAACGTAAAAAAAACACGTAACAAAACAACTTAATATAACAATGTAATGTAACAATGTGACGCAACAACGTGATGCAACAATGTAAAAATGTAACGACGTAACAACATAATGTAATGCTGAAATGTAACAACGTCACAAAGCAATGTAACGAAACGTGTTTTCAGAAATGTACAGTGTAAAAAATGTCCCCTGGCACCTTCGCTGTTTCTTGCATTTTTTAAATTCCTGTTGGCTGTGTTGCAGTTTGAGTGCTAATGTCTGATTTCCCCTCTTGATTGTTGGGAAAACATTCGTTATAAACTGTACTGGGCTAGTTTTAACTAGTTTTAGTTATTGCAGTAGTATTTGAGATGTTTTGGATAACACTGCAGATAGAAACTGAACTGAACTTTGTTACAGACCAGACTGTCCACATCATCTCAGCCATCCACAGCGACATATTCTTTTTTGTTTTTGCCATCTTGCTTTCCTGTCAAAGCAGAATTGCACAGAGCAACACTGCCTCTCTCACTTTGCTCAACGTTTTGAGAATGCAGCCATCTTGTTGAATAAAACTAATCAATGATTTTGGCAGTTTTCTCTTGTAAACTTCCCCAAATCCAAGAAAGAGCCTAAACTTCATTTTACTTTTCGGTACAGCATAATACATACTACTAATAATCTCATGCATAATACATACTACTAATAATCTCATGCATAATACATACTACTAATAATCTCATGCATAATACATACTACTAATAATCTCATGCATAATACATACTACTAATAATCTCATGCATAATACATACTACTAATAATCTCATGCATAATACATACTACTAATAATCTCATGCATAATACATACTACTAATAATCTCATGCATAATACATACTACTAATAATCTCATGCATAATACATAATACTAATAATCTCATGCATAATACATACTACTAATAATCTCATGCATAATACATAATACACAATGTCAGAAATTCTGATGTTGCATCTTATATATAATTTGTAGAGGTCGATGTTTCAGCGTATGGCCTTCAGGACAAATGAAGGTAATAAAAGATAAGATGATAATATGCAGGTGTGCCCTCCTCTCTGTAGTACCTGTTCTGTTAACAATCCTCGAGCAGTCAGACTTGTTTTTGTTGCAGCTGTCAACACAGATTGGGCTTCTGTAGACGCTCAGAATCAATAAACTCTTCAGTGACGTCCTCAAACCGTCCTGATTATTGTGAGCTACAGTAAAAGGCTCCATTTTCTACGATACCCTTGTCCAGCACGAGCCAGTGGTCCCTTTAATCCCTTCTTTGTGATCGGTAGGTCACCCAGATATCAGCGCACCCCGGGGAGCCACCGCACAACGTACTTCACAGCCCTTTGAAACATCAAGGCTCCTCCACACAGAAAGGTGTGTTCAGATGAAGGCACGGTGACCTTTCACATCTGGACCATAAGTACAATCAGCCAAAGCAACAACAGTCGTTCTTATTCAACAATTAAGTTCATCAAGTTCCTACAATAACATCCTCGATGAGCAGGACCAGGAACTAGATTTAAACTCTTGTGGCGTGGATGAGTCCATCAAACAGGACTTTCAGACAGAAGAGCAGTGTGAAGACCACCGCGTTGGTGCTTCTGTTGCCTTTCATCTGGTTTCACCAGAATCCGACCCGGTGGCTCCGATGACGAGCATCAAGAATAACTCTATAGAAACAGACCATCTTCTCTCTGATGGAGGTCTGATAGAGGATCAGGACTACACTGAGACTGGTTCATATAGAGGATCAGGACTACACTGAGACTGGTTCATATAGAGGATCAGGACTACACTGAGACTTGTTCATATAGAGGATCAGGACTACACTGAGACTGGTTCATATAGAGGATCAGGACTACACTGAGACTGGTTCATATAGAGGATCAGGACTACACTGAGACTGGTTCATATAGAGGATCAGGACTACACTGAGACTGGTTCATATAGAGGATCAGGACTACACTGAGACTGGTTCACATAGAGGATCAGGACTAAAGTGAGACTGGTTCATATAGAGGATCAGGACTAAACTGAGACTGGTTCATATAGAGGATCAGGACTACACTGAGACTGGTTCATATAGAGGATCAGGACTACACTGAGACTGGTTCATATAGAGGATCAGGACTACACTGAGACTGGTTCATATAGAGGATCAGGACTACACTGAGACTGGTTCATATAGAGGATCAGGACTACACTGAGACTGGTTCATATAGAGGATCAGGACTACACTGAGACTGGTTCACATAGAGGATCAGGACTAAAGTGAGACTGGTTCATATAGAGAACACTTGACATGAATAAATTAAAAACAAACAAACACCAATTCGACTCTGTGTTTTTTCAGAATTTGAAAGATAATGTATTCTCACAATGAGAGACTTTTAGTCGTGAATTCTGCAGAATAAAACATGAGTTATGAAGCACCCTGTGATTTATTCCACTCCCTTAATAAACAGGCCTGTTCTCAGTGAGAGCTGGTGTTGTTGGTGAGTTATCTTCGACCACACGGCAGCAGGATTATGTTTGCGTCAGTACTTAAGACCTTTGTCATTCCCTCCTTATGAGGTTTAAAGTGGTTAATCTGCTCACTGCCTCTTCTCTCGTCCCAGTTGTGTCATACGACCTTTTCTGCTCGGCGTTCACACCGACGGAGCGTTATTATCCTGCAGCGCTTTCATTCCTCGTTACTGCTCGCCTTGTGTTGCTTTTCTGCGAGCCGTGTCAGCGCTGCAGTGGCAGCCTTTGGCTTGGTTTGGGGGGAAAAGAAGCGGTGGCTAATTTCACAGATTATTTCATTTCCCTCTGGTTGAATCTGCTGATCTCTGAAATCAGCTGCTCTGGTTTCTTTCAGGGAAATACAAATCTAAAAACACACAGGTGCTGGTAGCACTTTAAATGAAATCCAACGGTTTAAAGTAGGATTTAATATCTCAAAGTACAAAGAACCTGATCGTTGATCTGCTGCCACAAAGCTTGATGTGTCCTGATCTCTTTAATAATCTTTATTTGTATTTCACATTCTACATCTTGTTCAACAAGATTCTCCCTGTCATGTGACACTGTGGGGACCAGGAGACAACCTCCGGTTCTTATGAGTGAAGTTAAAGCTTCATGTGTTAAAGCTGCATTCTGTCTAGTGTCCACCAGGGGGCGACTCCTCTGGTTGTATAGAAGTCTATGAGAAAATGACTCTACTTCTCTCTTGATTTATTACCTCAGTAAACATTGTAAACATGAGTTTATGGTCTCAATCTCTAGTTTCAAGTCTTCTTCAATACAGCATGATGTTCATTTAGTACATTATGGTCCATTTAGAGTCACACAGACCATAAAGCAGGGGATGCTTTAGGGCGGGGCTACACGGTGATTGACAGGTCTCTACCAGAGACGTATACGGCGTCTCTACGTCACTCCTCCTCAGTCCACATATGGTCACTTCCTGTTCACTGGTTGCAAAAAACAAGATGGCGACGACCAAAATGCTGAACTGGAGGCTTCAAAACATCCACAAACCAATTAGAGAGGTTTGTATTTCACATGTAAATAAAACATCTAGTGTCTGAATTATACTGTTTTTGTGTCCATTTTAAATGGTTATTATTGAAGTAAAGAAGAGGTACATCTACATAAAATCATAGGTCTAAAGTCGAAGGTTATTTATTTCTTCTTTATTATCATTTTTCAGTCTTATAAACTCACCATGTGACAAGACTCTCGTCTTAATGCCTCATCAAACTGTCACAACAGCGAATGTCACGGCAAGTTTCCTTCCAACAAACCAAAGTCTGTCAGTGCTCATCAGCGTTTCTATTGTTTCCTCCAAGGAAACTAAACGCAGCACATTCATCTTGTAAACTGCTTATGAACACAGTCGGCGCTCTAATTGACTTCTCAACATCTGGGCTTTTAATTATTCATGAACCGTTGTTTTTTTGCGCAGGTAGCAGCACCGATTTTAAAGCTGTTGCACATTTTTCTCTGATTCATGACAGGAAGTGAACTCCACAATATGTTCAGCAGGTTTTTTGAAGCTCCATCAGAAACACTAACTTGTGTTGTGAGACATTTGTGTTTCTGCCTCTTCTCCTCCAAATCTCTCTGTATGCATGTGTCTGCTCTCAGAAGACTTTTATTGTTTGAACGGTTCAAAGTCACATGCTGACCCTCCTGATATTTATAAGGTAATTGGGATGAGTGCAACAACAACAGCAAGGCGCAGGGAATGCAAATGCGCACACACACACACACACACACACACACACACACACACACTGGAGACCAATTAAGGCCAAAGGATCGTCAGCCACCAACGGCTCCTAAAAAAAGAAATTCTGCCAACTCAATAAAGATAACAAAACCACAGACGTGTTGCTCGGGAAACGAACTTATCCATCTCATTTAGTGTGAAAGGTTTGCTGTGTTCCCCTCATCTGTGATGCTGCTCTCAAAGGTTTAGAAACACAGGATCATACGTGGGATATTCTCACGTATCATCTTTTGTTTGTCTCGTAGTTCTGCTCCATCACCCTGTTAGCCGCGGCTGAAGAAGGAGCAAATCCAACGCTTCGTTCCGTTGCTGTTTAGAATGAAACACAGTGCAGCAGGTTTTACACTCAAACATCTCTTCAGCTGTTGGCCAAATCAAAGTGAAATGATGAGTATTATGTGTAATAAATACCAGTAGAGTTATACGTTCTATGATTGGTGTTCTGTTACCTGTAGTGTAAAACAGACTTCAGCTGATCAGGACCAAGGAGAGCAACATCGTGTGTGTGTGTGTGTGTGTGTGTGTGTGTGTGTGTGTGTGTGTGTGTGTGTGTGTGTGTGTGTGTGTGTGTGTGTGTGTGTGTGTGTGTGTGTGTGTGTGTGTGTGCGTGCGTGCGTGCGTGCGTGCGTGCGTGCGCGTGTGTCGACATCTGCTGCTGAGTGGCTGCCTAAATAATTGCGAGCTGTGAAAGCTGAAATGAGTTTCTTGATGTCGGCGGTTTTGACACATTGAGCGTAATTCAGGTACATCCAGAAAAAAAGAAATGGCTATTTATTTCCTGTCTGCAGGTGTAAAAACCGCAGAAGAAGAAAAGAAAATCGCTGGTGTTGTTGACAACACAGAGAGGATATTTTACCGGCTTGCTAGAGATGACAGGTGCTCATGTTTTTGCTGCGTAAATGACACTCAAATGTAGATTGAAGAGAAACTGCACCATGATGTTCAGTGTATGTTGGATTGTTGTGACCGCAAAGTGTGTGTGTGTGTGTGTGTGTGTGTGTGTGTGTGTGTGTGTGTGTGTGTGTGTGTGTGTGTGTGTGTGTGTGTGTGTGTGTGTGTGTGTGTGTAAATGCTGCTCTGTGCTGTTTTTGAACTAAGCTGCTGGAGATGGCATTTTAGCATGCACGGCAGAGCGGTTTGCCTGTCTGTGCATTCCTTCCTTCTTTCTTTTTTTTAGCCCCCCCCCCCGTCCTCTTTGCTCAGCTCCTGTCATGCTTAACTGCCCTGCCTCTCCACTACACCATCACCACCAGTGTGTGTGTGTGTGTGTGTGTGTGTGCGTGTGTGTGTGCGTGTGTGTGTGCGTGTGTGTGTGTGTGTGTGTGTGGCTGTGCTGGCTACATAACCCGGTTCCTGATAAGCCCAGCAGGACAGTGACAGAACCACCCAGAGTCTTGCTCCAGGGGCATTTAAATATATATATATATATTTTTATTTTTATTTTTTATTTTTGTCTGGACTGTCGAAATGATTTCCTCCCGTGTGTTCCCCCCCCCCCCCCCCCCCACACTCTTCCAAGATAAAGAAGTCCCCACGGCCTCCTCCACCCGGCCACCAGCGGTGACACCAGCAGGCCTCACACAGGAGAGCCCCAAAGCCAAAAGCTCCAGCTCGTTGACCGGAGGTTTGCTTCAGTCGGTGCTGAAAACTCAAAAGGGACGACTTGTCTCCCAGAAGGGGGGGGACATCCTCCCCTCCGCTTTGCCCCAGAACCTGCTCCCTCTTCTGGGCAGAGGGCTCAGCGTCGGCTCCCTCCCCGGAGGTCGTTCTCTGGAGCATCAAAGCGGGGGGTTACTGAGGAGGATGAAACCCCCGGCGTCGGGCCGAGGCGTCGGTCCAACCGAGCCTCCTCCAACGCACACACACTCCCAGCTGGCTCTCACACACACACACACACCTGAGCAGGTGGAGGTCACCACTGTGGGCACGATGCTGGACACGGACACGGAGACACCGTCCTCAGGTACACAGCGCTGCAAAATAGTACATTTAGTACAGTTTTGAAGTACTTCATACTACATTCTCCGGTACATTTCATAAGTTAATATTCTAGTGGAACAGCTCTTATAGATGCTACATCGGCCGGTCAGTCACTTTGGTCCAGACGGAAATATCTCAAAAGCTGTTGTGATGAAACATTCATGTTCCCCAGAGGATGAACTGTAAGAACTCTGGTGACCCTCTGACTTTTTTATCCAGGGTTGTCATCCTAAAACATATCGTCATGATATCTTACCAAGAAGTTATTCCTCATTTTTCAAAATTAACTTCCGTCTTCACAGGAACTTAGTTAAGTTATGTTTAATAAAGATGGTGAAATACTTAGTTATGTTTAATAAAGATGGTGAAATACTTAGTTATGTTTAATAAAGATGGTGAAATACTTAGTTATGTTTAATAAAGATGGTGAAATACTTAGTTATGTTTAATAAAGATGGTGAAATACTTAGTTATGTTTAATAAAGATGGTGAAATACTTAGTTATGTTTAATAAAGATGGTGAAATACTTAGTTAGGTTTAGGCAACAAAACTACTTATTAAGCTTGAGGAAACGATTGTTCTTTGGTTGAAATAACTATAGAACTGACGTCACTAAAGTATGCAATTACGTGATAAATGAGTCAACGTTGACGTGTCGTTTTACACAGAGAACAAACAGCAGCCTCCTGAATAAAAGACTGTTTTTTTGTTTGAATTACAGCTCATTCATTTCTGTGGTTATATCTACAAACGCTGTTTGAGAACCGCCTGCATCAGTTCAACGTTTCATAAGAATTATCGGATTATGAATGATGCATTCAATGATCCGCTAGAAGTGCAGTTACCTTTTGATACTGTACTTACTACTTTTAATCAGAAATAAAGGAACAATGTTCCGCCACCGATGGGAGGATGTGATTATTTATTAGTCACTGTTTGCAGCCTGCTGTGTAGCCGCTTTGATCCCTGTAATTTCCATCATTAATTATACACAGCAGGGATTTCCAGCTCACATTAAAGGGATTACAAGGCAGGGTGAGAACACAGAACAAAAAATATAAAAATAAATAAATAAAGTCCTGTGCTCTCGCTCTCTCTCTCTCTCTCTCTCTCTCTCTCTCTGCAGCTTTGTCGAGCTGCATGGTGAATTTCTCGGACCCAGAGGGGTACATAGACTCGTCCGATGACCCCCCGCTGCCCGACGGTGCCGTCGTACACTGCACCTACACCGTGACGGTGTACAACGGCTACGGGGTGGAGCTGCAGGTAAACACACCGGGGGAGGGCAGCACAGTCAAACACACATCACCTGTGAAACCATCACACGGCCACTGAGATTCACTTTGCTATCCTGCTGGACATCAGGCGTGTTTATGTCTGATCTCAGGTTGAACTCCGCCTCCTAGTGGCAGCTGCTGGTACTCCTCCTGCTGCACAGATGTTACTCTAGTTTGGTGTTTGGTGCAATAAACAATAAAGTTTTGCAAAAGGCATGAATATTGAAACCTTTACAATAAAAAATATACTTTAGATCCAAAATATTAATAAAATATTTTAAAAAATATTTCGAATGTTTTCATGTAATGTGTGTATATATATATATATATATATATATATATATATATATATATTATATTCTGTGTGTCTCTTAGATTAAAGAGAGGTAATAACAAACATCCCTTTAAGTGCAACCTGAGTACCATATCTGAAGATTAAAAACACAAATAATTATAATTTTCCTCTCCTTTATTACTTCCTGTGTTTCCAGGTGAAGAGCGTGAACCTGTCGGAGGGCGAGCAGCTGTCCATCAGGAGCGCAGATGAACGAGGCGCCCTGCTGGTCCTGGCCAACCACACGCTGCTGGTGGAGGGTCAGGTGATCCGCAGTCCCACCAACACTCTGTCCGTCTACTACCGCTCCGCGCCGGAGGCCAGCATGGGCATCTTCCAGCTGCACTACCAGAGTGAGCGTGCACACGAATATATCAGGACTCAAATATGAATATTCATGTATTTTTATTAAATGCACCGTACAAATGTAATAACATGTGGGTGCTTCATTAGGGCCTGGGGGCCTGTTTGTACTCTGTATACATGCTAATTGCATAATCAAAAGTCTTCTCATCGAATCACTTAGCACGGTGATTGAATCTGTCGTGTGAATTAGCTGATGAGAGATCTGATTAATTGGCTCTCATCTCATTAGGAGGCTGAGGATATGGGAGTTTGTAGAGAGTGTGTGTGTGTGTGTGTGTGTCAGCCCATAATGGATATGACAAGGACTGGAAAAGGAGGAAGCATCAGTGTTAGGACCCACCTGTGCCATTAATCACAGCCATCTAATCCTCTTACATCACCCAGGTAGGAGAACAGAGCAGAGATTTAAAATTACCTTCAGGGAGAGAGAGATATGCTCAAGATGAGGCATACAAAACCAGCGTTAAGGGAATAAAAACGGCATAAACAGACCATGATAATGATAATACTCCTGCAGGAGTATCACTCGCAGCTCTCAAAGCTTATTTAAATACAATTTACTCAATTAAAAATCACCCGTGGGGTGTTTGATTTCTCAAGTGACCCTCCAAATAGAAACGAAAACAATGACCTATGAAGTGCTCATTTACAAAATGCTTTAAAGCTGACTTTAATTAAATAAGAATCTAAATAATAATTATTCATAATAATATATTTATATAATTAAGAATTAGTTTCAGCTTCTTCTTGTTTTGCCAGCAACTCTGTCAAGCTGCAATGGTCATTGAAAGAAAACTAAAGTGCTCTGTAGAGGATCCGTGCTGTAAAATGTGATGAAGTAAATGTAATAATTGTCTAAACGGTGATGTCAGAAATAAAAATTAAAGTCACACACAAAGAATTACATTTATTCCATTGCCTTGGTGAATACTCGATTCTGATTGGCTGCAGGGTATCTATTAATTCCTGATAATGCACACCTATTAATCCAGTTAAACTGGCTGCATTTAATGAAACACATAAATACATTTTAATATCTTATTTACAACGAGTGTAGACCGTCAGTGCTTCGTCTGCTAGCAACCCCCCTCCGCTAGCTTTATGCTAGCGTTGTGCTAATCAAGATTTCGTCAAAATATGGATTTTGGGGACAATGATATGGCTGGATAGCTAGCGTTAGCTAGTCCGGTTGTTAAACATATTATCAAATCATATTCGCTGTTTGTCACCCGTACCCGATGTTACATATACTTTGAATCTTGCTAGCATAAATAACGTTAGCTTTAGGCTAGCTGTATGCTAATCAGGAAAATATGGATATTTATTTGGGGACTATTACATGACTGGATAGCTAGCTATTCCTGTGGTTAAACAATCTATCAAATTATAGTTACTGTTTGTCAACCATACGTAATGTTACTGACTGTTGCTACCATAACATTAGCTTTATGCTAGTGTCATGCTAGTCAAGGTTTCTGGGAGCTAGCTAGTCTTGTTGTTAAAGGCTGGCAGCCAAGTGGACGAGAAAGTTCTCCAGTTGCCAAATCATAGTTAAGGTCTGTCCGGTCTATCTTTCTATCGGGTGGTACATTTTCAATTCATCATGTGTGTTTTGCAAACTGTAGCTGTAGTATTTACTGCAGATGTAGAAGCAGTAGTACTCTGATTACCAGTGGTTACAACAGCAGCAACAGCAAAACAAGCATTGTGCTGTGAGGTTCAGTGCTTATTCCCTGATATACACATGAAACCCCGGTGAACTGGTTTCTCTCTCTGTGTGCAGTCTTCAGGCTGAGCTGCTCACTGCCGAAGAGGCCTCACTTCGGTGAGGTGTCCGTCCTGGACCTGCTCCCTGGAGGCACGGCCCGCTTCCACTGCCACATGGGTTACCACCTGCAAGGGGAGCCGCTGCTCACCTGCCTCAACGCCTCCATGCCGGTGTGGAGCGGCAAGGTGCCGAGCTGCAGAGGTGAGCGCTGCTGCTGTAAAGGAGTCTGCCGTCGCCATCTTGGATTACGGCCATGTTGTTTTTGGCCCTAAAGCATCCCCTGCTTTATGGTCTGTTTGACTCTAAATGGACCATAATGTACTAAATGAACATCATGCTGTATTGAAGAAGACTTGAAACTAGAGATTGAGACCATAAACTCATGTTTACAATGTTTACTGAGGTAATAAATCAAGAGAGAAGTAGAGTCATTTTCTCATAGACTTCTATACAACCAGAGGAGTCGCCCCCTGGTGGACACTAGAGAGAATGCAAGTTTTAAGACACTCCCTCACAATTCTAAATATTTGATGCACAGTAAAGCTACTGCTCACCAGAACCTGAAAATAACCTTAAAGGATATGCTGCACATAAACGTGAGTCTTTACGACGGATCACATTGTGCCTTTAAATACATTAAAGTGAGCTCCTTCTCTGCAGCTCTTTGTGGAGGCACAGTGAAGAATGCCACAGTGGGGCGGGTGCTCTCCCCTTCGCCCCACCACGGGCCCAACGCCACCCAGGACCGCTCCTGTTCCTGGTCCCTGGAGGCCCCCAAGGACCAGAGGCTGCACCTCCACCTGGAGAGACTGACCCTGGGACCCACTGACAGGTAGCAGAGCATCATGTTTTCAGGGTTTTACATGTTTTACATGTAACAAATGGTTGTATATTTAATCTAATCTAATATTTTCCTCCCTCAGGTTGGTTCTGTGGAGCGGGCTGGACGCCGGCTCCGTGGTTCTGTTTGACTCGGGTCGGGGGGGTCAGATCCCCTTTGAGGGGGTCATCAGTGAAGGACCGGCTGTGAGGATCCAGTTCATCACGGACCAGCCCAACCACAACACGGGGTTCAACATCCGCTACGAAGGTACAAGCTGCTGTATGAGTGGATATATATTTATATTAATAGAGAGTTATTATTATTAACAAATCAGAGAGGATTTCTCTCTCTCTCTCTCTCTAGAGGATAAAAGAAACCAGATAATCACCAGAAACAACATGTATGAACTTCATTATTTCCTCATAGAATAATTCCTCATTTTGTTCCTGCAGCTTTCGAGCGAGGTCACTGCTACGAGCCGTACCTCCAGAACGGGAACTTCACGACCTCTGACCCGCTGTACGGCGTCGGGGCCGTGATCCAGTTCACGTGTGACCTGGGTCACGCTCTGGAGCAGGGCCCCCCCGTCATCGAGTGCATCAGCGCCAGGGACCCGTACTGGAACGACACGGAGCCGCTGTGCAAAGGTAACGCTGAGTCAGGGCTTTCTATCAGATTCAGGAAACTCTCCGAACTCGATGCTAACTTGTTCATAACTTGTTCATAGCTTGTTCATAACTTGTTCATAACTTGTTCATAACTTGTTCATAACTTGTTCATAACTTGTTCATAACTTGTTCATAACTTGTTCATAGCTTGTTCATAACTTGTTCATAACTTGTGAGGTTTCATTATTTACATAATAGAAAACCCCAAAATGTATGTTCAATGTTCCCTTTTCTGCTCGGTTTGTGTTGAGTTTCATTCACCGAGTACATTTACTCAAGTACTTAAGTACAATTTAGAGGTATTTGTATTTCCATTTTCTGCTACTTTATACTTCTACTGAACAGAGGTGAATATTCAGAGGTGAATATTGTACTTTTTTTATTTGATAACTTTATTTACTAGATTAAGATTATTAATTATATTTAATAGATGAAGATGTATTATTACAGATTAAACTACCAGCAGTATATAACGACATTAGAATAATATCTACCAGCTGAAAGTTAAAGGGACGAACACATTAATGCATCAATCATTGTAATAATGTGATATATATTGTTCTGCATAATGAGTACTCTTACTTTTGGTACTTCATGTTTATTTTGTTGTTAATACTTTTACTTTTTTTATGCAGGACTTTCACATGTAACTGAGTATTTTTAAATTGTAGTATTACTACTTTTACTCAAGTAAAAATGAAATACCTTAACTTTTAATCCGCCCCCCCCCCCCCCCCCCCCTACAGCCCAGTGTGGTGGTGACCTGACTGGTCCCGGTGGGGTGATCCTGTCTCCTAACTGGCCCGAGTGGTACGGAGAGGGGGAGGACTGCAGCTGGAGGATTCACGTCGGGGAGGACAAGCGGGTTCTTCTGGACGTACAGCTGTGAGAAATACACAAATACACAAATACACACAGCTCGTAAACATCAAAGAAACTTCCATCAGAAGTTTTGGGCTCGAGCGAGAACATTAAAAATGTATGCAGCCTGTTGATATTTCTCCATTTCTGGTCATACGGAGCCATTCAATTCAGAACTTGACAGCATGAGAGAGCATGCTGACTTCTAGCACGCTGCCTCTTCCTCATCCTGTACGTTTATCGGCCTCCGCTGGTTAACTGTGTGAAGCTGATGGATCCAATCTTTTTGTCTGATCCCTGCGTTCATGCCTCAGAAACACACTACGTTTAAAAAGACAATGTGTGTCGACGCTTTATTCACTTCAAGCAGCTTTCAAGTGGTTCTGATGGATTTGTCTTTGTAGATAAATCCTGTTGCAGTCTGAATGTTTGGTAAAGACTTTAGTTGATGGAAAAGTTTGTACCACCCATCGGAGAGTTGCAGTGTTTATTCCCACAAGATATTTGAGTTAAATTCAGGAACAGTTTAAATATTCAGCCCAACGTAAAGGATGTGGAGTAATAAGACCGAAGACGAAGGAAGGAGCAAATTATGTTGAAATGAAAATATGACATAATATCTTTATAATTATTATAATTATTATAGAGATATTGAACAACACTGAGGCTCTTCTGTTCTTACCTTTCAGTTATTAGTATTTAGTTTCCTTTTGTTTTTTTAAACATTGTTCATGCTGTTTAATCGTCACACCCCCGAGTGTGTGAAGGCACCTCAAAGTAATATCTGTATATTTATTTAATCTACCGCAGTGTGTTTGAATGCTCAGTTAAACATTCTGTAAGTAAGTCAAGTGAAGGCAGTCAATGAGGTAAAATACCACCAGCCTTATTCTTTAACATGTATTTGAATGAATTATACATTCAACGTTATTTTTCTTTGGTATGAAATGTGTCTGACAATAGTTTCACTCCCTGAAAGCTTCAAAACATACTTTAGTCCTTTTGGTATATTTATGATGTATCATATTTACAGATAATGTAACTGAATCGTCTACGATGTGCTGAATCGAACGTCTCTGGGGCCATGACACCCCGTCTCTGTTTAAACACTGTGCCTGTGGATGAATGCAGCGTTTAGCCTCCGAGGTCACCTCGTCTCCCACGCAGTGGACCGAGTCATCGCAGTGAGCTGATGCTCTCCTCGTCTCGTCTCCTTTTCAGACTGAACATCAGCGACAGCGACATGTTGACCATCACCGACGGCGACGAGGTCACGACTCGCATCCTCGGGCGCTACGTGGGAGGAAGTGGCCCCTTCAAGCTCTCCTCCACCACCCCCGACCTCACCGTCACCTTCCACTCCGACCCAGCGGGGCTCGTCTTCGGCAAGGGCGAGGGCTTCATCATCAACTACATGGGTGAGGGTTCAAAGCTGCACCAGCAAGAGGCCTGTTCTACCTTTACTGTGACAATATAAGTGTGAATGAGAGGATCTAAATGTTTCATATCGTCAACTAATCCACGAAAAGACCCAAAAGAGACAAAACTTTTAGTCCTTCTTCTTAATACTTCCTGACTTCCTGTCTGTGGCTCTCAGCTTTAAGCCCATTGGTTCCTACTGAAGATGTCAATTTTTAAAAATACAAATATATAGTTGCATTTAAAAAATAACTCATTTTTCCATGTCCACTTCATCACATCACTCTGTGCTCCCTATAGCAAACTGTTTTATTAATTCGCCGCTGAAAATAGTCCCGAAAGAAGTCACTAGCTCCTCCTGTTTGTTTGATTCAAACCACAGCGAGCAGCTGTTTTAGGAAATTATGACACTTTAAAAAGGAATAAAGAATACCACATTGTGAAAATACTCCACAAGTAAAAGTCCTGTACAAAACCTTACTCAAGTAACATGTAGCTCTGAGGTGTAGTAGAGTATAAAGTACAACATGTAGCTCTGAGGTGTAGTAGAGTATAAAGTACAACATGTTGCTCTGAGATGTAGTAGAGTATAAAGTACAACATGTAGCTCTGAGGTGTAGTAGAGTATAAAGTACAACATGTAGCTCTGAGGTGTAGTAGAGTATAAAGTACAACATGTAGCTCTGAGGTGTAGTAGAGTATAAAGTACAACATGTAGCTCTGAGGTGTAGTAGAGTATAAAGTACAATATGTAGCTCTGAGGTGTAGCAGAGTATAAAGTACAACATGTAGCTCTGAGGTGTAGTAGAGTATAAAGTACAACATGTTGCTCTGAGGTGTAGTAGAGTATAAAGTACAACATGTAGCTCTGAGGTGTAGTAGAGTATAAAGTACAACATGTAGCTCTGAGGTGTAGTAGAGTATAAAGTACAACATGTAGCTCTGAGGTGTAGTAGAGTATAAAGTACAACATGTAGCTCTGAGGTGTAGTAGAGTATAAAGTACAATATGTAGCTCTGAGGTGTAGCAGAGTATAAAGTACAACATGTAGCTCTGAGGTGTAGTAGAGTATAAAGTACAACATGTAGCTCTGAGGTGTAGTAGAGTATAAAGTACAACATGTAGCTCTGAGGTGTAGTAGAGTATAAAGTACTACAAGTAGCTCTGAGGTGTAGTAGAGTATAAAGTACAACATGTAGCTCTGAGATGTAGTAGAGTATAAAGTACAACATGTAGCTCTGAGGTGTAGTAGAGTATAAAGTACAACATGTAGCTCTGAGGTGTAGTAGAGTATAAAGTACAACATGTAGCTCTGAGGTGTAGTAGAGTATAAAGTACAACATGTAGCTCTGAGGTGTAGTAGAGTATAAAGTACAACATGTAGCTCTGAGGTGTAGTAGAGTATAAAGTACAACATGTTGCTCTGAGGTGTAGTAGAGTATAAAGTACAACATGTAGCTCTGAGGTGTAGTAGAGTATAAAGTACAACATGTAGCTCTGAGGTGTAGTAGAGTATAAAGTACAACATGTAGCTCTGAGGTGTAGTAGAGTATAAAGTACAACATGTAGCTCTGAGGTGTAGTAGAGTATAAAGTACAATATGTAGCTCTGAGGTGTAGCAGAGTATAAAGTACAACATGTAGCTCTGAGGTGTAGTAGAGTATAAAGTACAACATGTAGCTCTGAGGTGTAGTAGAGTATAAAGTACAACATGTAGCTCTGAGGTGTAGTAGAGTATAAAGTACTACAAGTAGCTCTGAGGTGTAGTAGAGTATAAAGTACAACATGTAGCTCTGAGATGTAGTAGAGTATAAAGTACAACATGTAGCTCTGAGGTGTAGTAGAGTATAAAGTACAACATGTAGCTCTGAGGTGTAGTAGAGTATAAAGTACAACATGTAGCTCTGAGGTGTAGTAGAGTATAAAGTACAACATGTAGCTCTGAGATGTAGTAGAGTATAAAGTACAATATGTAGCTCTGAGATGTAGTAGAGTATAAAGTACTACATGTAGCTCTGAGGTGTAGTAGAGTATAAAGTACAACATGTAGCTCTGAGGTGTAGTAGAGTATAAAGTACAACATGTAGCTCTGAGATGTAGTAGAGTATAAAGTACAACATGTAGCTCTGAGGTGTAGTAGAGTATAAAGTACAACATGTAGCTCTGAGATGTAGTAGAGTATAAAGTACACCATGTAGCTCTGAGATGTAGTAGAGTATAAAGTACTACATGTAGCTCTGAGATGTAGTAGAGTATAAAGTACAATATGTAGCTCTGAGGTGTAGTAGAGTATAAAGTACTACATGTAGCTCTGAGGTGTAGTAGAGTATAAAGGACTACATGTAGCTCTGAGGTGTAGTAGAGTATAAAGTACAACATGTAGCTCTGAGATGTAGTAGAGTATAAAGTACTACATGTAGCTCTGAGGTGTAGTAGAGTATAAAGTACTACATGTAGCTCTGAGGTGTAGTAGAGTATAAAGTACAACATGTAGCTCTGAGATGTAGTAGAGTATAAAGTACAACATGTAGCTCTGAGGTGTAGTAGAGTATAAAGTACAATATGTAGCTCTGAGGTGTAGTAGAGTATAAAGTACAACATGTAGCTCTGAGGTGTAGTAGAGTATAAAGTACAACATGTAGCTCTGAGGTGTAGTGGAGTATAAAGTACAACATGTAGCTCTGAGGTGTAGTAGAGTATAAAGTACAACATGTAGCTCTGAGATGTAGTAGAGTATAAAGTACAACATGTAGCTCTGAGGTGTAGTAGAGTATAAAGTACAATATGTAGCTCTGAGGTGTAGTAGAGTATAAAGTACAACATGTAGCTCTGAGGTGTAGTAGAGTATAAAGTACAACATGTAGCTCTGAGGTGTAGTAGAGTATAAAGTACAACATGTAGCTCTGAGGTGTAGTAGAGTATAAAGTACAACATGTAGCTCTGAGGTGTAGTAGAGTATAAAGTACAACATGTAGCTCTGAGGTGTAGTAGAGTATAAAGTACAACATGTAGCTCTGAGGTGTAGCAGAGTATAAAGTACAACATGTAGCTCTGAGGTGTAGTAGAGTATAAAGTACAACATGTAGCTCTGAGGTGTAGTAGAGTATAAAGTACAACATGTAGCTCTGAGGTGTAGTAGAGTATAAAGTACAACATGTAGCTCTGAGGTGTAGTAGAGTATAAAGTACAACATGTAGCTCTGAGGTGTAGCAGAGTATAAAGTACAACATGTAGCTCTGAGGTGTAGTAGAGTATAAAGTACAACATGTAGCTCTGAGGTGTAGTAGAGTATAAAGTACAACATGTAGCTCTGAGGTGTAGTAGAGTATAAAGTACAACATGTAGCTCTGAGATGTAGTAGAGTAGAAGTATAAAGTAGCAGACAATGGAAGTGATTTGTTGACAGAAAGATAAAGAGAATAAAACATCGTCTTCGTCCTTTAATTCTTTCCATTCACTCTAATTCAGCTTCTGCTCCTCGAGCTGCCGACTCCGTTCTTCATCTTCCCTTTTCCGTCTCCTCTCATCTGTATTTGTCTTTTCCTTTCCTTTCGATCTGCCCTTATTCAATCACGTCTCATTTGTTTCCCACCGCCTCACAATGCGTCTGATCTGCGCACACGAGCAGAGCCCAGAGTTTAACAAGCAGCCCAATAAGCTCACTTTGCTCCCACAGCTGTCGCCATACATCCAACAGCTGACTCCAGTTCTGAGACAAACACATCGTCCAATTTACTTGTCAGCCTTCGTGACACCGCACACGTTTCCCAGAGGAGTAAATCAAGCAGACGCAGCGTGGATGCGTCGGCTACTCTCTCTTTGATTGTGTGTGCAGGAATGTGTGTTTGCTCTCCGAATAAATTACCACACACACACTCTTGGAGGAGGAGGAGAACCGAGTCAATAGACAATGAATAATTGATCCAGGAACTTCAACTTACATCTCCCTGTAGGCCTATTATATTGTACAGTGTAATGCAATACTGTACGCTGCCCGATCAATCATCAAATACAGCCTACGCTATGCACACACACACACACACACACACACAGTCCCAACAGGAGGCTACTTATTTCTGTCTCTCAAGGCTCCGTAATGATTTTTCTTTTTTTAAACGGCATAAATAATATTAATGTTCTGTATTTTCTTCTTGGCATGAGTGGATACTGGAGGTGGTTTTGTTTTTTTGTTCTTGCTTTTGTTCGAGCCCGTTATACACTCGAGACATTAGAATCCACAGAGCAGCAAATGTGCAAAAAGCATGAATGAAGGATGTAAGAACACAAAGCGTCTGCAGCATTCAGCGGATTTAACTGCCCTGATTGTTTCTTGGCAGGATATGTATGCAATGTACAAAGGGGTTTTTCCAGACAGCTACATCCGCAACTATAAACTTGTTAAGATTCCTTCACAACAACATGTGACATTCTCAGACTCACGACTGACAGGTTAAAGAAGAGAAAGATCAAAATCAAAGCAGCAGAATCAGAGAGATTGTGCTTTTTTTATTCCACACATTCTACTTTCATGTCTGGCACCCACAATGCAACTCTGCTTCTGACAGTTGTGTGTGTGTGTGAGTTGTGTTATGCTATTAGCAGCTAATGTAGCCTGCAGCAGAAATGAGCAGCGGCCTAAAGAGGTCTCACTTGTTTCTAAACTCCACACCTCCAGATTTTTTTTCATTATCAAATTTGTAGTTTTCAAACCGCCGCCGACTCAAGTGACATCACTTGAGGACATTTAACAGAATCCCTCTGGAGACACGAAAGGCTTTAACAGCAAAATCAGGAAACATATAGTAAGAGATAATGATAAAATAAAGGCTGAAGATTCTTAAAGCTGCATTCTCTCTAGTGTCCACCAGGGGGCGACTCCTCTGGTTGTATAGAAGTCTATGAGAAAATGACTCTACTTCTCTCTTGATTTATTACCTCAGTAAACATTGTAAACATGAGTTTATGGTCTCAATCTCTAGTTTCAAGTCTTCTTCAATACAGCATGATGTTCATTTAGTACATTATGGTCCATTTAGAGTCAAACAGACCATAAAGCAGGGGATGCTTTAGGGCGGGGCTACACGGTGATTGACAGGTCTCAATATGGCTACAGGAAGCTTCAAAACAGCAGTCCACAAACAAATCAGTGATGTCACAGTGAATAGATCCACTTCTTATATACAGTCCATGACTATTAACAATAGAGTGACTGTCCACAGTTGCTTTTCAAGAGGACATTATCTGTTGTATTTCCTTGTATAAAGTACTGCAGTTCTAGTTGTACATCAAGATTTAAATAGTCAAGTTTGTCCTCTCAGTATTTTGGACAATCTCTAAAGACATTAACATGGTCACAGCTTCTCCCACATAAAGGTGCTGCTCCATTTAACCAGAGGACGTTGTTACTAATTAGGTTCTTGGATTGAAAATTAAACAAAAAAATGAAAGTTTATACTTGTTCATTCTGCTGACAAGACGTTAGATTTGAACTCCTTGATGGATCTGAAGGGAGAGCTCTTCTACTCTCGTGGCTGTGGTTTATTCGACTGGGATCTAAAATCTGAAGCTCCATTGATTTTTAAGAACATGGGGCGAGAAGGTTTGAGCTGCATGCTTTAAATCAGAAGATCAGAAGAATTTTTGATTTGAAAAGATCTTCAGAACGATCAAGAGCCTGTTGGTCTGAGCCTCCTGCTGCCTCTCTGTCTCTGCTCCTCAGATACAACATGTGAAGCTTAAAAGATGAATCAGGGGAAAACATTCCTCCTCTGTATTTATTTTCTCATGTAGGGAAGCAAAGAGGTTTCTGCCAATGAAAACACGTAAAAACTGAGAACATCTGCTCCACTGAGAGTTTGAAACGGCCTCTTTGAAGATGCACTCATTTGTGTTTGGGGTCTAGTGAGTCTGTGTAATGCGAGAGGTATTAGTGTAACGTACTGACCCCCTCACAGTTTACCGTTAACCATCAGAGTGTAAATAAAGTTGTACTGACTCAGTAGAACATGTGTTTCTAGTCTCTGATCTCTGATCATGTTTCATTGTAAACAACCAATCAGAGGAGAGCTAGTAACGTTAGCAGCACCGCTAACGGCTAACCAACTGAGGGTCACTTCAGGTACATGATGATGCCTTCAGGCTCTGCTCAGTGAACATGAGTACTGGATGAAGGTACACTATAACGTTATCATGATGTGTTCACATGTCATCTGTAAAATGTAGTTTTGGTGATAAACTTGGAGATGTTTTCACATTAATATAAAACAGATAATATGTTGATCCGAACCGTGACTTTTATGATCCGTTGCACCTCTAGTAAGAGTAGTTCCTTGTTTATAACAGTTGCATATATCAAGCATTTTCGGTTGCTTTTGATAGCTCTCCACCCATTAACCGGTAACTAACGGGTTCATTTTTAAGATAAAACAGAATGAGGATTTTCTTTTAGTCCGGCGCTCGGTGACTCAATGAGCACCTGAAGAATGCGAGTCCAATATTCTCTCTTAGCTCTGTTTCTGGTCTCCACCACCACCTGAGGGTCCCTGTCCCTGTAGCTGCTAAATGCTCCACTATGTTCCAATATAGACATTCCTGTCTGGTGATGGTAAATAGCCAAGTGTTTGCTAACATGGTCATCGACTAAGCTCATTATATGTCAAACTTGTTCATGACATTAACTTATAGTTAAAATAAAACGTTAATATCCAATTGGAATATAGAGAAAATATGGAATTGATCATTGTATATTGTGTTTTTTGAAATAAGCAAGAGAAACTAGAAAACATTTTAAAAACAATTACAAAAACTCGAGCGTTAAAGTGAACTCTTGACTAGCTTTCATCATCTCATGGTCTTCATTAGAAGCATTTGCTCCGTTGTAATCACGTGACCTCAGTGTGTCATGTGATAACAGATGAAGACTGTGAGATGTGGATCAAAGCCAGTTCCTGGACCTTGAGTTAAGATATTTTTTTTCAAGCATTTAATTACAAAGAAAATCGTTCTGACAGCAACATGTTCTTCTGTGAGGGATAACTGACAGCTCGTCTTCATTCTATTGAGGCTTCAGTGGGAGTCAGAATTAAAACGTACTCCAAACGGCAGCTTGCGGAGGCAAAGTGTCCTCGTCGGAGAGGAGAGATGTGATATTTGAAGACTGTCCAACGCAGACGAAATCCATCATTCTGTCACACGGTTCAAGTGATCGCTCCCATCAATCATCCGAGCTGCGATTGGTTCTTCCGCAGAGAGAGCCGGCGTCCCGTCTAATTCAGATGTCACGTTGTTTGTCTCGTTGTCTTCTTGACCCCCTTCGTAGGAAACGCTTCACTGCAGCTGAACGTGAACCACGAGCAATGCCGCCATTAATCAACCTTTTAATAAAAGACGTCTTCTCTTTTCTCAGAGGTGTCCCGAAACGACTCCTGTCCAGACCTGCCCGAGATCCAGAATGGCTGGAAGACCACGTCCCACATTGCGCTGGTGCGCGGCGCGCGAATCACCTACCAGTGCGACCCGGGATACGACCTGGTGGGACGGGAGACCCTCACCTGTCAGCTGGACCTCTCCTGGAGCTCCCAGCCGCCGTTCTGTGAAAAGAGTCAGTTCTCTCATTCATACATCCGTGTGCATGTACCTGCTGTTGTTTGAAGGAATCCTTGTAGCTGGTGTTCACCTCAGAGTATCTACATCAACGCGATAGTTCAGACTCATTTCAGAGACACGATGAACTTTGTATTGCTCTGAATTAAAGTCCAACAAGCTTTCTTAACCTTCCCTGATTCGTCACCGGAGGAAAACAGCAGCCTTGATTATTGATCGACTTATTATATTATTGAACAGAGCGGCGAGTTTAGCGGTGTCATCAGTGTCATCAGCCCTACATAGCGGACGTTTGAAGCTCTGGTTTACGGCTCTGAGGGCCACAAAACAGAGGACTCTCCTCTTCTTATCAACGCTGATTTTGTTCTGAACTATTTTGAAGTTCACAAAGAAACTGTAAACAATCAAAAGCATGAATGCTCTCCAGTGCGACAAAGAGCTACGAGTGAAAACAGACAACAACGAAACCGAGGAAAGGAGTGAGAGACGTGTGTTGACCTCATCTATTGACCCATAATCTATAAACTTTGATTTGTAAGTGTTTATTGTAAAGTAAGTCTGATGTGTGAACGAGATGGAATAAGCCCTGCAGCCCAATTGAGGTTGAAAATTCCCAAATTTTGGCCGCAGATCGTTTTTGTTTTAAAACCACAGGTTTCAAACTGAAAGATATTAGTGTGGGCGGAGCCTAAAGTTGCATTTAGTTCCACTTTAAAAACACGTTGCCTTCCCTTGATGTCGTCCCTTCAGCACATAAAACCTTTAAGGACAGAAGTGCATTTCAGACACAACGGCAATACAAAGAGCTTTACATGGAGCATAAAAAAAAGAATAGAATAATACAGTATATTTAAAGGACTTCTGAAGTGCAGCGGTGGAAGAATGTAACCTACTTAAATGACTTTGGGAAAGGCAGACAGAAAATTTTTAAAGTATTTATTCAAGAGAAGCTCAAGAGTTACTGTGTGTAGAAACTGAAGGCTGTCTCAGCTGATCTGAGAGCTGTGGATGCCTCCTAGCAGAGCTTTGTAGGTCAATAATGAATTATTTGGCAGCCATCTTCCATTCAGGCATTTTGGAAATTTGAGGGAAAACCACGTCCGGAATTTGTTATGAGGAACTGAAAGCACCCGAATGGATTTACATAAAGTATACTGAGAATATTCAGACTCCTCAGAGGAATTATTTATATTTCCACTTTCAAATTGTTTAAAAACTTTAAGAACATTTCAGTCTTAAGACTCTGCAGGCTTTCGATTTAGGAGGATTGTTTGTGTTTCATATTTTATTATCTGATGACGAGAATATCTGATCTGAAGTTTCACCTTTTTAAATATTTCACTGGATCTCCCTTAATAAATAAACCTGACCTCATTTATAACAATGCTAATAAAATCGACTGGTCAAACAGCTCATGTGATGTTTGAGGCTATTTTACTTTTGTCTAATTATAACGATATTAAGTGCTGATAGTCTGAATGTTTTCTCCACGTACTCTTCCTTTCTCTCAGTCATGTACTGCTCAGATCCGGGCCACGTGGAGCACTCCACCAGGTCTCTGTCCGACCCCAAACTCCTGGTGGGGACGACCATTCAGTACAGCTGCAGTGCCGGCTTCATCCTGCAGGGCGGCGCCACCATCACCTGCTACGGCCGCGAGCCTGGGACCCCCGTGTGGACGTCCCGACTCCCTCACTGTGTTTGTGAGTAGTCCGTACAGTCTTTTTCCTCCCAGGGGGAGAAGAAGCTGGTCCTTATTTTATTACTGGCTGAAAAGTCTCGTTGTTTACCGGTGATTTGTCAGCCGTGTGATTTAAAAAAAGCTTTCATCAGTTGCACATTTAACTGAGGATGAGAGGCTCTTTCCTCCCCGTGGCTGTGCGATCTAACATGAGTGGGTTTGTGTGATTTCTTGCCTGACTCTCTCTCTCTCTCTCTTTCTCTCTTTCCTCCGCTGACACAGATCACAGTGTCTCCACATGCCAGAGACGATGCTTCATCTCCTGCGTTTTCATCTTGGCACTGACTTGTGTGTGTGTGTGTGTGTGTGTTTTCAGGGGTATTAATGTTTGCGTGAAGTGTTTGATATGCAAATGCGATGCTAATGCACCGTACCAATCAGCTCTCAGCCACCTGGAGGAGGAGGAGGGGGGGGGGATTATCCATGAGTCACGTCAACTCAGCCACAGCCTGTCAAATCTGTCAGTCCAGCTCAGTCAGCTTTCTTCTTCTTCTTCTTCTGTGTCTAGCGGAGGATTCGGTTTCCTGCGAGAACCCCGGCCTCCCCGACAACGGCTACCAGATCCTGTCCAAGAGGCTGTACCTGCCGGGCGAGTCACTCACCTTTGTCTGTTACCAAGGTTATGAGCTCATCGGAGAAGTCGCAATTAAATGCATCCTGGGGAACCCGTCCTTTTGGAGCGGCCCACTCCCACTCTGCAGGGGTGAGATTTTTAACCTTTGGATTTATGCATGAACACAATATTCTTCAAAGACTTTTTTTGCCCCATGCTTGTTGGTACAGATTGATCATGGCTCCTATGCATGCTAATGACCGCTCGCTGAACCCCCTTGGCCAAAATCGTAGCTTTGCAACCGCAACCAGTGACAGCATTTAAAGGAGCAGTGTGTAGGACTTTAGTGGTGAGGATGCAGATTGCAGCCAACTGAATATTCCCTTCGTTTACTCCTCTTTTCCGTCGTGTCAGAGAACTACGGTGGCCTTCAGGTAACGTAAAACCAGGCGGCTGCTTTAGGGGCGGGGCTACACGCTGATTGACAGGTATACAGCGTCTCTATGTCACTCCTCCTCAGTCCAGATATGGTCACTGACGCTCATTAGTTTAAAAAAAAAAAACATGGCGACAGCCGTAATCCAAGATGGCGAAGGCAAAATCGTTATAAAGCCTCGAGTTTGGCCAAAGCATCCCCTGCTTTATGGTCTGTGTGACTCTAAATGGACCATAATGTACTAAATGAACATCATGCTGTATTGAAGAAGACTTGAAACTAGAGATTGAGACCATAAACTCATGTTTACAATGTTTACTGAGGTAATAAATCAAGAGAGAAGTAGAGTCACTTTCTCATAGACTTCTATACAACCAGAGGAGTCGCCCCCTGGTGGACACTAGAGAGAATGCAGGTTTAACACATGGAGCATCGGCTTCACTCTGCAGAACCGGAAGTTGTCGCCTGGTGACGACGTCCTCTAACACGTGTAAATTCAGGACCTCGAGTACATCTGGAAACCCGCACCGACGTAGTGACAGTTCAGAGGGGATCAGCCAACAGTCATTTCAAAGCAGCTCTTGTTACCAAAACAAACTGCACATGAAGTGTGATGTCAATTCTCATATGCACTGACTGACAGAATGATGTCTTGCAGCCATCCATGACTGCTTTGGCAACCATGCTTTGGAAGGTGAGTGTTATCCGTGTACGTCAGTGGGCTGAAAAGACCACACACACAAACAAATAAAAAACAAACTGCTTGCATCTGCAAACATCTGCCTGCAGAGTTCATTCACAGTGTGTGTCTGTGTTCATTTGTTCACCTGTAGCACATCTACGTTCGCTGAGCCTTCAGTTAACCTTGTTCTTTATTTAAACGTCGTCTCTCAGTTGCAGAGGCGACGGCGGGCTCCACTCTGGACGGAGGGAACGTAGCGCTGGCCATCTTCATCCTCGTCCTCCTGCTGTCCGTGCTGCTCGGGGGGGCGTACGTCTACGTCACACGGTGAGATGTTTGACCGCTCACGATGGATTACTCACAGGGCATAGTGGGGAAAACTTCAACAAACAGCTGACATGATGAGTAGCGGAGCAACGGAGCATAAAACTCACGGTTCAGAGTCACAGATCGGATCAGAGCAAAAGATAAAAGGGAACAAATATAACGTTTAGATTTCCCATATCATGTTGTTTATGCTGCTGATACTGATTATTGATCATTGATCCATATTATCAGATACAGATCCCTTTGTTTGATTACAGCAGCTGGTCTACAAGGATCCAGATTATTATTTTGTTTTCAAACCGTCCCAAAAATCATTTCAACGCTCTGAAGTCTGTAAAACATCAAAAATACTAAATGTTGTACTTTTACTTTGTTTTAGTAATTTATAGTGTTTTTATCTTCATAAAAACACTATTCAAATGATCAGGAGATAAAGATTGTATTTTTATTGATTAAAAGAAATCTAGTCATTATTAATTTAATGAAGTATAATAATGTTCTTAGAGCTCGTGTTAAGAAGTTAAACATTATAATTCATCTCTAATATCTGTTTTATATTCATGTGAAAACATCTTCAAACTACTGGATTTATTCAAGTTTATCACCAAAACTACATTTTACAGATGACATGTGAACACATCACGATAACGTTATAATGTACCTTCAGCCAGTACTCATGTTCACTTTAATACATCATTCTCATTTACAGTATATATGTATATATACAGGAGAGTATGAGATACTTCTGCCCTCTGACCTGTCCTGT
The DNA here is from genome assembly GCF_050575085.1 of Anarhichas minor. Taxonomy (NCBI): domain Eukaryota; kingdom Metazoa; phylum Chordata; class Actinopteri; order Perciformes; family Anarhichadidae; genus Anarhichas; species Anarhichas minor. Next base: position 215,345 of record NW_027466448.1, read on the forward strand.
GTGGTTCTCAGGTGCCGGTATCACTCCAACCTACGGCTCCCTCTGATCTACCCTCATCCGTACCGACAGATCACGGTGGAGACGGAGTTTGACAACCCGCTCTATGAGACCGGAGGGGTGAGCGTCCGCCGCATTAGCAACGTTCATCTCACTGTGCTTTAACCCTTCCTCACTGCCTTCATGTGTGGACGTAGTGCACATGTTCTACAGAAGAATAAACAGATGTGTTAAAGATCCATGAGGGATTATACAATGCTGTTAAACAGGACTGTGTCCAGTCAGACGTCTGAGAGGACGACTCCCGTATGTTTTAATGATGCTTTTATTTTGAAGAAAGTCTCTTTATTAACAGATGTGTTTAGGTTAGTAGATGGGGTCAAGGGTCAACGTACAAAAGCATCATAATCAATAAAAAAATCTAATTTTGATGCTCACATGTCACATGTTGGATAAACAAAATAACACACAAGGAGGTGTTACAAGCATACTTTAATTATTAATATATATATAATATTATATATTATATTTATATATTAGAGTTCTATATATTTTTATAAATATTTTTAATAAACATTACATTAAAACATATTGATGTAATGTTTATAAAAATATGTATAAATATATATATAATAACATAATATAATATATATACTGTATATATTATATTTGTATTATATATTGTATATTATAATTATATATATTTTTATAAATATTTTTAATAAACATTACATAATATGTATTGCTAACGATGTGTTTAATTGAGAGTGAGGTGGACCAATCGGTTTGTTTGTTGTTTTTTTTCATTGTCGACAGGACACTCGAGAATATGAAGTATCGATATGAGAGAGGACGTCCCCCCCCCGTCCTAACTCTTCATCCCTCCTCCCTCCTTCTCCGCCCCCTTTGGAGGAGACGATGTAAATACAAATAGATGATGTCCGGTCACTTCTGCCGCGAGATGCAAACCCATCGATCCTGTCCTCCTCCTCCTCCTCCTCCTCCTCCTCATTTTTTTGGATGTGGCATGCTTGATGGGAAACGGGAGAGGAAATGAGGGAGGGAGATGATGAGGAGATGGAGGACGGAGGGGAAAAAAGACCCAAAGATCATCGAAGAACATCGAAACACGGTGAGGAAAGAGATGCTGGGTGTGAAAAAGAGGAGTTAAGGAGGGGAGAAAAGGGAAGGAGAAGGGGACAGGACACAGTACGAGGACTGAAGCACTTTTTAGGATTTAGTGAATAATCCTGGAACAGAACGAGAGAAAGAGTTAAAGTTATAATCCTTAACATTTTCATGAAATCAATCATCATGCTGTATTGAAGAAGACTTGAAACTAGAGATTGAGACCATAAACTCATGTTTACAATGTTTACTGAGGTAATAAATCAAGAGAGAAGTAGAGTCATTTTCTCATAGACTTCTATACAACCAGAGGAGTCGCCCCCTGGTGGTCACTAGAGAGAATGCAGCTTTAACACATGAAGCTTTGACTTCACTCTTCAGAACTGCAGGTTGCCTCCTGCATGACGCCCACTCACTTGAATAGAAATTGCTCTCTGAGCTCATGAGCCAGAAAAAAATATTCTAGCTTCCAAGTCTGTTTCCGCCCACGGCCCACAGCACGGACGTCACACACTTTAAAAAGGCTTTTCTTGGCTCTGGGAATGTTATACAAACATAAAACCCTCCATGTTTCAAACATCAATGATGCAAAGGTTAATAATTGTGGTTGTTTGCAGTTGGAGGTGTCCTCTCGTTAGTTTTACAGACGTCTCTTTAATGAAGGTCTACGGGGAAAACACTTTTTGGTATTGTTTTGTTTTAATATTGGTGGTGGGTCTATTAATAAAACAGTATTTTTCCACAATAACCACAGAACTGACATCTTAAGGATTACAACTTTAAGAGTATTGGGGATGAATGAGCTGGTTTTGTTGTTGTTTACATCCACACTCCCGTCACCAATCACCTGCCACAGAAATGATGACAACAGGAAGTAAATACTGTTCTGTTTCCTCGTTGGTGTCCGGTCCCTGAACCCCCCCCCCCCCCCCCCCCACCTGCAGGCACCTTCAAGGCTTTTTGTTGACTCCAGTCCGTCCAGCTCTGGCTTTAGCTGTAGTAAAGTGGTGTTTAATGACTTTAGGCCAGTGCATTACTGATGTCTTATTTCTCACATGTAGTTAGATGGATGACTGTCGTAGACTGGCCTCAGAGTCTCCAGGTCCGGACCGGTTCAGGACTTAAAGAAAAGTCAAACGCATCGGAGGTTTGCGATGTGAATAGCGTAGCTGTAGTTAACTGACTTGAGCTTAATCAAACCCACCAGATGATGTATTTATTTTGATGTACTGTATATGTGATGTTTTATGCAGATTGATAAATGTACATTTTCATTATGAGAAGACAGATGTTAACAGTTTCCCTAAATAAATGGTAAAACTTCAATAAAAAAGTACAAAAGACTTTCTAAATATCGAGGCGTTCTGGTGAATTCTTTGGTGTCATATTTCATTTTGTGGAAAATTAGACTTTATCTTCTATTTGTTGTCAGCCAGAGCATCTTAAATCAGCTCTTTCAACATCTATGCAGAAAATGTATTTTTTGTTTTGTTTAAACTTCAAAGTCTCTTATGAGTTTCAGATATGGACATTATGCATATTTAATGGCTCCAAGATTTAAGATGCTTTATATGAATGTTTCATTTATGTTCGCCTACAAAAATGTTGTGAAAAAATGTATTTATTAAATTCATTGCAGAAAAGTAATCCAATAAAACAGCACCTGAGGACAAACTAAAACAAGTTCAACAACAAACCTTTACTCAGATTAACTTTTCTTATTTTTCTCACTTTAAATAAAAGATCTGACACTTCCATGAAACTCAACTACTAGAATTAGAATGTACCTTTTAAAAAGGAGACTTCAAAAGTGTTTTGGAGACAGAAATCACAGTGAAGATGAGCGTGTTTTACCAAATGAAGCAAATCAATCTTCTGACCTTTCGTCAGCTGGTTGATTTAATAAAAGTTCAATCAATGTTTGAATCATTTGTAGAGGTTGAGTCATGTGTTAATCCTCTTGTCGTTTAGAATTCGTCAGCAAAACACATCAAACAGAAAGAGATTTAAATCTACTAAGTAGATCCTGCCGTTAGACTTCCATCCAGTTTGAGAAGAAACTATTTTACTTTCTGGACTGAATGCTGTTGTTTTTTTGCAGCTTGAACCCTGTTGAGTGGGAGGCTTAAAATCCTGCCCAGCAGCGCTTCCCCTCCTATAAAAACCTGTTTTAGTGTCCTAATGATTCCTTCTGTTCTCCACGCTGAATACCAATAAGAAGAACGCGCTTCCTGCGGGTTTCCTGCTGCGGTTAACTCAACTGTCGAGGCGCTTTTAACCAGATGCTCGATGATATTGGGCACGTTGAGGAAAACAGAATTTAATGAACCCAAAAGGCATTCACAGAGCCAGAAGTACATTACATTTATGTCTGCATCATTAATATTACCAGCAGCTAACAGCATGGGTCAGACTCACACCACAGAGGCGATACATGCAGAGCAGCAGTGTGTAGAAAGATATTAATGCATAATGGAGAGACGTAGGGGACGGATGCATAGTTAATTTCATTCAGTTTGACAGTCGCTCCGCCGTGGTTTCAAGTTTATCTTATAAAACCTGCAAATTATATATATATTCAGAGGATATCATTAACTCTGATATCCATCGTGAATACGTTTCTATATTCCGGGTAGAAGTCGTTGTAAAAGGCGTTCTTTATAACTCCAGAACTTCACTGAGAATCACCGCGTTTTCAAGTTTTCTTCAGTGTCAAACTAACCCGGTGATAGTTGTCTGTACATGCAAACAGCAGCTGCTCATAGCTTTTTCATCATACTTTTAAATTTGTCTCTCGACCCCTCAGATTTATCTGGTGACCCTTTAGAGGGGCCTGACTCTATGTTGGGAACCACTGGACTAAACTATGTGACTGTATATAAAGTAGTTAAAGTATCTACAACAGTAACATGCTGCTCTAACACTGATGCAGTATTAAATATCTAATAATGTCACATCACACATCAGGTGATAATACTTCTACTGCAGAACGAGTACTTTTACTGCTGATAATACTTCTGTACTTTTACTCAGATGGGATTTTTAGACACATGAATAAACTGCTGAGTTCTTACAATAACCAGCATATCAACCACAGACACTCACGTGTGTTTTTCTTATCAATGCGTCGAGAGTAAAACGTGGCTCCAAAAAGCCTCAAACTGAAGCTGGCTATTAAGAAAATCTATGTTTTTGCTTCAAGCAGCTCATATAAAAAATACCAGGTGAGAGAATATGCACTTACAGAGAAGAAGGACTCCCTCTACTGAAGCCCATTAGCCTGTTAGTCACTAGTTGAACACACACAACAGTGATGGAGGATGACACAAGGGTCACGGGGTCACTCAAGTCAATAGGTTTCCTCCTTTTGGGAAAATCAGTCAATTATTTAGTCAATTTTATGAATAATGACTCAGAAGATCCTGCTTGTTTGACAATATAAAAGAGTGATGATGGTGCAGGAAAAAAAGGTCAAAATCAATATGTTCTTTTTGTCATGTAGTGATGGAAATACAAACTAATTCTGATTAACTTGGCAATATGTTTTTAAGAGATACAAATGGACTGCACCAGTTTATGTCAGAATGAAATGCTAGAATTATGATATTTAACAGGTATTTTAATACACAGTTAAAGTACTTACATGTTGAGTGAGGCTGGGTTTTATGTCCTATCATAAAAAACTCATAATAAAAGGTTGTAATTCTGGACAAATTAATATATTGACCGTATGATGGCGCTAGATGAAAAGTCAGCGGGACACCGACGTTGTTATAGATTTAGCAGTGAAAACATAATAATATAATAACAGAATAATATATATTATATGACTTATGTAAACATCATTTATTCGTTTATTTACATTTTGTAATATGAATATTTAAAGTAACTTAAGCTGTAAAATAAATATATTAGAGTTAAAAAGAAAAATATTTGTCTCAGTGACGTTTCACCACTGCTGCCAACTGGCTTCACGTGTATGTTGAGTATACGTCCGCGCAGGCAGTGAAATAGCCATTCACCCTCACTCTGGATTAAAAAACACAATTTATCACCCTTAAAAATTGTTATTGTCTCTCCTTCAAAAATAATTATGTCTTATTGTGTTTTTCAAATCCATTAATAGCGTCTTTTAAGATAACTGATCTTTTATAGTTCCACCGGATGAGCCCTCGGAAGGATATTGGACGTGTTCCCTATAAATACACTTCCGCTTCTCTCCGGAAGTTATAATATCTGACGGAACCCAGTGAAAGCGAAACGGACACTGGTGGAACCATTTATTTGTGAGTATTTTAATCGATATGTACGTGGTTTTGAGCAGTATATGTCACAAACGAGGCCCGTTCTTTAATATAAAATGTTATGTGTGTTTATTTTACCGTAATTTAGCGGTTTGTAACGAATAAACCGCAAGCTGGTGGTGCGTCAGCGGTTTATGTAGCTAAGCTAACTAAGCTAGTCGCGGCCTAATTAGCCTAAGAAGCGTTGCCAAGCCTCAGAACTCAGAATTCAACTTTTAATTCAGTCAGTTAAATAATGAAAGTACGAGTCGTTAACCTTTTTTAAAAAAGAGAACGTATTTGAATTTACCTCTTTGGTCTCATCAACGTCGAACGACGACAGTTTATTGCTGCATCCGGTATTACCTTAGCAACATTAGCCCGTTAGCTTCATTAGCTGTTAGCCGGAACAACTGGTTTGCTAAGCTACTAAATGTAAGTATGCTTCTGTAATAACGTCCTTATATCAAGTGAGCTTACGGCCGGTTGTATTTTTATTTTACTGAGTATTAGTGGCGAGTGTAAACTGTAACGTAAGCTAACTAGTTGCTAACGTTGACTGCTAGCTAAACACTGGTTGGATGTCCATTAATGTGACAACTCATGTAAAGAACGCTATTTACTCTATTATATCTGACTACTAGTTCAGTGACTTTCAATGAGTTTTTCATCCTTTTTTTTAAAGAAGCGTTCATGCCAAACATTAGCTAATTTCGTTCTCAAAATAATGGCCTGTTGCCCTTTCTTTGTTTTGTGTCTGAACTATAAATATATATCGGGTGTTTTAAAGGACCTGTTTAGTTTTCTACACTTGTTCATTTTTTGAATACTTCATCTTTTCCCCTCAAGTGTCAAAATGCAGATCTTTGTGAAGACCCTGACCGGAAAGACCATCACCCTAGAGGTGGAGGCCAGTGACACCATTGAGAACGTCAAGGCCAAGATCCAGGACAAAGAGGGCATCCCTCCAGACCAACAGCGTCTCATCTTTGCTGGAAAACAGCTGGAAGACGGCCGCACCCTCTCTGACTACAACATCCAGAAGGAGTCCACCCTCCATCTTGTCCTGCGTCTCCGTGGAGGCATGCAGATCTTCGTGAAGACCCTGACCGGAAAGACCATCACCCTGGAGGTGGAGGCCAGTGACACCATTGAGAACGTCAAGGCCAAGATCCAGGATAAAGAGGGCATCCCTCCAGACCAGCAGCGTCTCATCTTTGCTGGAAAACAGCTGGAAGACGGCCGCACCCTCTCTGACTACAACATCCAGAAGGAGTCCACCCTCCATCTTGTCCTGCGTCTCCGTGGAGGCATGCAGATCTTCGTGAAGACCCTGACCGGAAAGACCATCACCCTGGAGGTGGAGGCCAGTGACACCATTGAGAACGTCAAGGCCAAGATCCAGGACAAAGAGGGCATCCCTCCAGACCAGCAGCGTCTCATCTTTGCTGGAAAACAGCTGGAAGATGGCCGCACCCTCTCTGACTACAACATCCAGAAGGAGTCCACCCTCCATCTTGTCCTGCGTCTCCGTGGAGGCATGCAGATCTTCGTGAAGACCCTGACCGGAAAGACCATCACCCTGGAGGTGGAGGCCAGTGACACCATTGAGAACGTCAAGGCCAAGATCCAGGACAAAGAGGGCATCCCTCCAGACCAGCAGCGTCTCATCTTTGCTGGAAAACAGCTGGAAGATGGCCGCACCCTCTCTGACTACAACATCCAGAAGGAGTCCACCCTCCATCTTGTCCTGCGTCTCCGTGGAGGAAACTAATCTGCTTTTGAAGACGTCTCGGAAAACAGCCAACATTTATTTCAGCGTTAAAATCGCTGAGCTCCAGCTGTCAGACATTCCTTTTATTTTTTCCTTCCATTTAAAAAGTTTCAATAAAGGTTGTTTTGAAGTTTACTTTTTAATAATTTCACTTTGAGTTTTTGCAGCTTTAGCTCAGTTACTGTTTTTGGCTTCCAGAACTAAATTTGAGGTAATTTTCATAATCTCTTCAAAACAGAAAATACAAAACTAAATGTTAAATTTGATAAAGTTGGATCCATGTTTGTTGCTCCATCATTGAACAAGTTTCAGTTTAGTAAAGTTCAGTGTTTATTATTCTGACCTTTAGAGCCTCGATAGAAACGCTGTTAAATGTTGTTCATAACTAATAAAATGGCTTCTCTTCATCACATGTTCATTGTCATTATGTTACAAGTCCTGTTCAATACTTTATAATTACATAAATGTTAGCATCAAAATATACTTTAAGTACAAATTATATTTATTAGCTGCATTGTGTTACTTTAATGTTGCAGCTGGTAAAGGGAGCTTATTTATATTGCTTACATTTTTATACTGCAGAACAAAGTACAAGTGAGGAAGTTTAAAGTAGCGGAATATGAAGTAAAAGTACCTCAGAATTGTACTTATTCAATGTTTGAGTACATTTCCTTAGTGACCTTTGGTTTTGACAACATTAAATATTTTATTAATGCATAATTAATAAACTTATTTATATTTGTTTGCTGGTTCATCTGTACTCTGATATTCCAGATTATCTGGAACTTAAACGTTGACAAATTTAAATAAATCTTTGTACAGGAACCGAATCTGAATTTAACAAATTAAATTGACTTTACTGTTTAAAAAAAGCTGTTTTTATATACTTGTACTTTTTTTGAGCATCTTTAAAACTCTGTAATTTTACTTGTATTTACATATTTTACTTCTGTATATTCATTTTTAATAAAGGAAAGAAAACTGCTGTCAACCTTAAAACCTACGATGTTACGTCACCAACAGGTGCATGCTGGGTGTGGCTAACATGCTACATGCTAACATGCTCATCGAGCCCCCAGCTCGACTTGTTCCTGCTCTGGAGGTGTGCTTGTTCTGGGACCAGACGGAACCAGCAGAGACGTTGATCCTGGATCAGATTAAAGACGTCACGGTGCACGAGACTCACGTGCAGACAAGTGAGCACAACGTCACACTCTGATTATTGTACCTGTGCAGCTCTCTGAACCAAGAAGTATTAGTAAAAGTACTAATACCACACTGAAAACACAAATATCTAAATCATTGACATATTATGATCTGACTAACTAAAGCCGTCAGATAAATGTGAATTCAGACTATTCCTTCTTAGATGAAGTATAAAGTTGCATTTAAATAAAACAAGTACATGAGTATGTACTTTAAGTTACACAAAATAAACCAACATGAACACATTTTAAATGTTTTATTACATTTTCAGGGTTTTTCATCCACAACGCACATAAACCATCATGTGAATCTTTATTATTCTTTAAATGCAGAAGAAGAAAAAGCAACGACGAACAAATCCTGATCAATAACATGGTGTGAGAGTGAGTTTCATGCATTTATTATTAATTATTAACACATTTTTGGCTGTTTCTTTGCAGCTTTTATCGTCACTACAGGAAGCAGCTCACAGATCTGAGATGAATAATACATGTGGCTGTATGCTAATTGGGCCCGCCTCTGGAAAATGTGACGTAAACGGAGATAAAAATGGAGATAAAAGGCAGATTATGAGTTCTTATCGGTGTGCAACACTTTGCATCTCTCTCTCTCTCTCTGTCTCTCTCTCTGTCTCTCTCTCTCTCTGTCTCTCTCTCTCTGTCTCTCTCTCTGTCTGTCTGTCTACAGGATGGTCTCATCACCGAAGTGAGCGTGTCGTTTCTGATAAAGGTCTCTTCTGTGAGTTGCGGCTGGAGGCAGCAGGTCCTGAGGGGAATAGAAGCGACGCCGTCGTCCGGAGTAGAAACCCGACTCCTCGAAGTCCGAGTCCACCTGGATGCTCACCTGAGGAACGGGGGGGCGTGGAGGCAGCAGGTGTGATGGAGTCTGAGCGTCCCTGGCGGCGAGGCTGGATCTGTGTGAGTCTGGGCAGGAGATCTTCAGGTGCAGAGTGATGCTGTGGAACCAGGTCACACTTTACTGACTCACAGTGGGAGGACTGAGGTCTAACGATAAAGATACTCTGACTCATTGAAGGTGCAGCGTGTTGCATAACTAACAATTAATAACGTTTTATTCAAAGTTGTTTTCTTTTGTTTATTTTAGAAAGCCTACTTTTATTAATTTATTTTTGTACTTTTATTTTATTTGTTATTTTTTATTCCAAACATCGCTGTAATTTGAGACATGTAAAGAGGCCTTGATTGTTGGAACTTATTTTCTCAATAAATAAATATAAAAGGTGTATTTCATTGAGACACTAGAGGGCGCTGTTCATCAAGCAGAACAACAACTCAAGCTTCTCACTCTGACAGGTGGAGGAAAGAGTGACAGGAAGTGAGAGAGAGCAAAGGGGCTGATGGGAAATTTGAAATGTACTTTTTTACAACTCAAAAGCTATTTCAGCATTCAGATTAGTTGATCATACGTCTGTTCTGTTCAGGATGAATCCAATCTGAATATATTTGAGCGACATACAAATATTAGTCTAAAAAGCAACATAAGCAATATAAGATAATTCAAATAATGAGGCTGTTCTCTGTTGGACGGACAACTTTAGAGGCTGAAGTGCTGAAGTTAAAAAACACAACGTGGTCCTGAAGAGCTCGATTAATGTGCTTTCACTCTGAAGTCGAGGAAGAAATGAGTGACTGTTATTTCTAAAATAAATTGAATTATTCGAATAGTCCTTAGAATCATCACGGTTTTAAGTTTTCTTCAGTATCAAATGAATCCACTGACAGTCGTCTGTTCGTCCACGACGACACGCAAACAGGAACGACTTAGAACCAATTCTACATCATTTTAATGTGGCCAATTTGCAAAAATGTTAAAAAATGTAGTTCCTCAGGTTGTAGTCCAAAAGGGGGAGTTTGTAGTCTCATTTAGCTACACAAACAAATCTATACACAGTATGTGGAGGGTAAATTAAGAGTCTCAGCCTGAGGAGAGAAGCTGCTCTGAAGTCTGGCATCGCAACATTAAAAGTCCTGTTTAAATCTCCCAAGTGAACAGAGTGTGTTGTGTGAGGATCAGATCACAGTACCTGCGGTCTAATTCATTTTGATCGGACGTCACTATGGAGTACGGGTTCATCTCCTGTAAGCACACACACACACACACACCACATACACACACGCACACACACACACACCACATACACACACACACACACACACATAAAGAGAACATGTACAACACAAAACAAAGACCAGCATACACAGGCAGGTAAACACATGAATGCAAACAAAGATAATGAAGATAACCAAAAAGAAAAAGAAAAGATTCATGAAAACATGCTGTTAATCTTTACAGGTTTCTCTGGACTGATGATCTCTACACTTTTATGACTTTTAAAATAGTTTTGACTGACTACACTAACTCTTTGATTACATGCTATACTATGACTTTATGTTATACTATGACTTCGAAAAGTAGTCTTTTTAAAAAAGTCTTTTTACGACATGTTATACTGTGACTTTTTTCGACATGCTATACTGTGACTTTTTTCGACATGTTATACTGTGACTTTTTACGACATGCTATACTGTGACTTTTTTCGACATGCTATACTGTGACTTTTTTCGACATGTTATACTGTGACTTTTTTCGACATGTTATACTGTGACTTTTTTCGACATGTTATACTGTGACTTTTTACGACATGTTATACTGTGACTTTTTTCGACATGTTATACTGTGACTTTTTTCGACATGCTATACTGTGACTTTTTTCGACACGCTATACTGTGACTTTTTTCGACATGCTATACTGACTTTTTTCGACATGTTATACTGTGACTTTTTTCGACATGTTATACTGTGACTTTTTTCGACATGCTATACTGACTTTTTACGACATGTTATACTGTGACTTTTTTCGACATGCTATACTGACTTTTTTCGACATGCTATACTGTGACTTTTTTCGACATGCTATACTGACTTTTTACGACATGTTATACTTTGACTTTTTTCGACATGCTATACTGTGACTTTTTTCGACATGCTATACTGTGACTTTTTTCGACATGCTATACTGTGACTTTTTTCGACATGCTATACTGTGACTTTTTTCGACATGTTATACTGTGACTTTTTACGACATGTTATACTGTGACTTTTTTCGACATGTTATACTGTGACTTTTTTCGACATGCTATACTGTGACTTTTTTCGACATGTTATACTGTGACTTTTTTCGACATGCTATACTGACTTTTTACGACATGTTATACTTTGACTTTTTTCGACATGCTATACTGTGACTTTTTTCGACATGTTATACTGTGACTTTTTTCGACATGTTATACTGTGACTTTTTTCGACATGCTATACTGACTTTTTACGACATGTTATACTTTGACTTTTTTCGACATGCTATACTGTGACTTTTTTCGACATGCTATACTGTGACTTTTTTCGACATGCTATACTGTGACTTTTTTCGACATGTTATACTATGACTTTTTTCGACATGCTATACTGTGACTTTTTTCGACATGCTATACTGTGACTTTTTACGACATGCTATACTGTGACTTTTTACGACATGCTATACTGTGACTTTTTTCGACATGTTATACTGTGACTTTTTTCGACATGTTATACTGTGACTTTTTACGACATGTTAAACTGTGACTTTTTTCGACATGTTATACTGTGACTTTTTTCGACATGCTATACTGTGACTTTTTTCGACATGTTATACCGTGACTTTTTTCGACATGCTATACTGACTTTTTACGACATGTTATACTTTGACTTTTTTCGACATGCTATACTGTGACTTTTTTCGACATGTTATACTGTGACTTTTTTCGACATGTTATACTGTGACTTTTTTCGACATGCTATACTGTGACTTTTTTCGACATGCTATACTGTGACTTTTTTCGACATGCTATACTGTGACTTTTTTCGACATGTTATACTATGACTTTTTTCGACATGCTATACTGTGACTTTTTTCGACATGCTATACTGACTTTTTACGACATGTTATACTTTGACTTTTTTCGACATACTATACTGTGACTTTTTTCGACATGCTATACTGTGACTTTTTTCGACATGTTATACTGTGACTTTTTTCGACATGCTATACTGACTTTTTACGACATGTTATACTTTGACTTTTTTCGACATGCTATACTGTGACTTTTTTCGACATGTTATACTGTGACTTTTTTCGACATGTTATACTGTGACTTTTTTCGACATGCTATACTGACTTTTTACGACATGTTATACTTTGACTTTTTTCGACATGCTATACTGTGACTTTTTTCGACATGCTATACTGTGACTTTTTTCGACATGCTATACTGTGACTTTTTTCGACATGCTATACTGTGACTTTTTACGACATGTTATACTGTGACTTTTTACGACATGCTATACTGTGACTTTTTTCGACATGCTATACTGACTTTTTACGACATGTTATACTTTGACTTTTTACGACATGCTATACTGTGACTTTTTTCGACATGCTATACTGTGACTTTTTTCGACATGCTATACTGTGACTTTTTTCGACATGCTATACTGTGACTTTTTTCGACATGCTATACTGTGACTTTTTACGACATGTTATACTGTGACTTTTTTCGACATGTTATACTGTGACTTTTTTCGACATGCTATACTGTGACTTTTTTCGACATGTTATACTGTGACTTTTTTCGACATGCTATACTGTGACTTTTTTCGACATGCTATACTGTGACTTTTTTCGACATGTTATACTGTGACTTTTTTCGACATGCTATACTGTGACTTTTTTCGACATGCTATACTGTGACTTTTTTCGACATGCTATACTGTGACTTTTTTCGACATGCTATACTGTGACTTTTTACGACATGTTATACTGTGACTTTTTTCGACATGTTATACTGTGACTTTTTACGACATGTTATACTGTGACTTTTTACGACATGCTATACTGTGACTTTTTTCGACATGTTATACTGTGACTTTTTTCGACATGTTATACTGTGACTTTTTACGACATGTTATACTGTGACTTTTTTCGACATGCTATACTGTGACTTTTTTCGACATGTTATACTGTGACTTTTTTCGACATGCTATACTGTGACTTTTTTCGACATGTTATACTGTGACTTTTTTCGACATGCTATACTGACTTTTTACTACATGTTATACTTTGACTTTTTTCGACATGCTATACTGTGACTTTTTTCGACATGTTATACTGTGACTTTTTTCGACATGTTATACTGTGACTTTTTTCGACATGCTATACTGACTTTTTACGACATGTTATACTTTGACTTTTTTCGACATGCTATACTGTGACTTTTTTCGACATGCTATACTGTGACTTTTTTCGACATGCTATACTGTGACTTTTTTCGACATGTTATACTATGACTTTTTTCGACATGCTATACTGTGACTTTTTTCGACATGCTATACTGTGACTTTTTACGACATGTTATACTGTGACTTTTTACGACATGCTATACTGTGACTTTTTTCGACATGTTATACTGTGACTTTTTTCGACATGTTATACTGTGACTTTTTACGACATGTTATACTGTGACTTTTTTCGACATGTTATACTGTGACTTTTTTCGACATGCTATACTGTGACTTTTTTCGACATGTTATACTGTGACTTTTTTCGACATGCTATACTGACTTTTTACGACATGTTATACTTTGACTTTTTTCGACATACTATACTGTGACTTTTTTCGACATGCTATACTGTGACTTTTTTCGACATGTTATACTGTGACTTTTTTCGACATGCTATACTGACTTTTTACGACATGTTATACTTTGACTTTTTTCGACATGCTATACTGTGACTTTTTTCGACATGTTATACTGTGACTTTTTTCGACATGTTATACTGTGACTTTTTTCGACATGCTATACTGACTTTTTACGACATGTTATACTTTGACTTTTTTCGACATGCTATACTGTGACTTTTTTCGACATGCTATACTGTGACTTTTTTCGACATGCTATACTGTGACTTTTTTCGACATGCTATACTGTGACTTTTTTCGACATGCTATACTGTGACTTTTTTCGACATGCTATACTGTGACTTTTTACGACATGTTATACTGTGACTTTTTACGACATGCTATACTGTGACTTTTTTCGACATGTTATACTGTGACTTTTTTCGACATGTTATACTGTGACTTTTTACGACATGTTATACTGTGACTTTTTTCGACATGCTATACTGTGACTTTTTCCGACATGTTATACTGTGACTTTTTTCGACATGCTATACTGACTTTTTACGACATGTTATACTTTGACTTTTTTCGACATGCTATACTGTGACTTTTTTCGACATGTTATACTGTGACTTTTTTCGACATGCTATACTGACTTTTTACGACATGTTATACTTTGACTTTTTTCGACATGCTATACTGTGACTTTTTTCGACATGTTATACTGTGACTTTTTTCGACATGTTATACTGTGACTTTTTACGACATGTTATACTGTGACTTTTTTCGACATGTTATACTGTGACTTTTTTCGACATGCTATACTGACTTTTTACGACATGTTATACTTTGACTTTTTTCGACATGCTATACTGTGACTTTTTTCGACATGCTATACTGTGACTTTTTTCGACATGCTATACTGTGACTTTTTTCGACATGCTATACTGTGACTTTTTTCGACATGCTATACTGTGACTTTTTTCGACATGCTATACTGTGACTTTTTACGACATGTTATACTGTGACTTTTTACGACATGTTATACTGTGACTTTTTTCGACATGTTATACTGTGACTTTTTTCGACATGCTATACTGTGACTTTTTTCGACATGTTATACTGTGACTTTTTTCGACATGCTATACTGTGACTTTTTTCGACATGCTATACTGTGACTTTTTTCGACATGTTATACTGTGACTTTTTTCGACATGCTATACTGTGACTTTTTTCGACATGCTATACTGTGACTTTTTTCGACATGCTATACTGTGACTTTTTTCGACATGCTATACTGTGACTTTTTACGACATGTTATACTGTGACTTTTTTCGACATGTTATACTGTGACTTTTTACGACATGTTATACTGTGACTTTTTACGACATGCTATACTGTGACTTTTTTCGACATGTTATACTGTGACTTTTTTCGACATGTTATACTGTGACTTTTTACGACATGTTATACTGTGACTTTTTTCGACATGCTATACTGTGACTTTTTTCGACATGTTATACTGTGACTTTTTTCGACATGCTATACTGTGACTTTTTTCGACATGTTATACTGTGACTTTTTTCGACATGCTATACTGACTTTTTACTACATGTTATACTTTGACTTTTTTCGACATGCTATACTGTGACTTTTTTCGACATGTTATACTGTGACTTTTTTCGACATGTTATACTGTGACTTTTTTCGACATGCTATACTGACTTTTTACGACATGTTATACTTTGACTTTTTTCGACATGCTATACTGTGACTTTTTTCGACATGCTATACTGTGACTTTTTTCGACATGCTATACTGTGACTTTTTTCGACATGTTATACTATGACTTTTTTCGACATGCTATACTGTGACTTTTTTCGACATGCTATACTGTGACTTTTTACGACATGTTATACTGTGACTTTTTACGACATGCTATACTGTGACTTTTTTCGACATGTTATACTGTGACTTTTTTCGACATGTTATACTGTGACTTTTTACGACATGTTATACTGTGACTTTTTTCGACATGTTATACTGTGACTTTTTTCGACATGCTATACTGTGACTTTTTTCGACATGTTATACTGTGACTTTTTTCGACATGCTATACTGACTTTTTACGACATGTTATACTTTGACTTTTTTCGACATACTATACTGTGACTTTTTTCGACATGCTATACTGTGACTTTTTTCGACATGTTATACTGTGACTTTTTTCGACATGCTATACTGACTTTTTTCGACATGTTATACTGTGACTTTTTTCGACATGTTATACTGTGACTTTTTTCGACATGCTATACTGACTTTTTACGACATGTTATACTTTGACTTTTTTCGACATGCTATACTGTGACTTTTTTCGACATGCTATACTGTGACTTTTTTCGACATGCTATACTGTGACTTTTTTCGACATGCTATACTGTGACTTTTTTCGACATGCTATACTGTGACTTTTTACGACATGTTATACTGTGACTTTTTACGACATGCTATACTGTGACTTTTTTCGACATGTTATACTGTGACTTTTTTCGACATGTTATACTGTGACTTTTTACGACATGTTATACTGTGACTTTTTTCGACATGCTATACTGTGACTTTTTTCGACATGTTATACTGTGACTTTTTTCGACATGCTATACTGACTTTTTACGACATGTTATACTTTGACTTTTTTCGACATGCTATACTGTGACTTTTTTCGACATGTTATACTGTGACTTTTTTCGACATGTTATACTGTGACTTTTTTCGACATGCTATACTGACTTTTTACGACATGCTATACTTTGACTTTTTTCGACATGCTATACTGTGACTTTTTTCGACATGCTATACTGTGACTTTTTTCGCCATGCTATACTGTGACTTTTTTCGACATGTTATACTATGACTTTTTTCGACATGCTATACTGTGACTTTTTTCGACATGCTATACTGTGACTTTTTACGACATGTTATACTGTGACTTTTTACGACATGCTATACTGTGACTTTTTTCGACATGTTATACTGTGACTTTTTTCGACATGTTATACTGTGACTTTTTACGACATGTTATACTGTGACTTTTTTCGACATGTTATACTGTGACTTTTTTCGACATGCTATACTGTGACTTTTTTCGACATGTTATACTGTGACTTTTTTCGACATGCTATACTGACTTTTTACGACATGTTATACTTTGACTTTTTTCGACATGCTATACTGTGACTTTTTTCGACATGTTATACTGTGACTTTTTTCGACATGTTATACTGTGACTTTTTTCGACATGCTATACTGACTTTTTACGACATGTTATACTTTGACTTTTTTCGACATGCTATACTGTGACTTTTTTCGACATGCTATACTGTGACTTTTTTCGACATGCTATACTGTGACTTTTTTCGACATGTTATACTATGACTTTTTTCGACATGCTATACTGTGACTTTTTTCGACATGCTATACTGACTTTTTACGACATGTTATACTTTGACTTTTTTCGACATGCTATACTGTGACTTTTTTCGACATGCTATACTGTGACTTTTTTCGACATGTTATACTGTGACTTTTTTCGACATGCTATACTGACTTTTTACGACATGTTATACTTTGACTTTTTTCGACATGCTATACTGTGACTTTTTTCGACATGTTATACTGTGACTTTTTTCGACATGTTATACTGTGACTTTTTTCGACATGCTATACTGACTTTTTACGACATGTTATACTTTGACTTTTTTCGACATGCTATACTGTGACTTTTTTCGACATGCTATACTGTGACTTTTTTCGACATGTTATACTGTGACTTTTTTCTACATGCTATACTGTGACTTTTTTCGACATGTTATACTGTGACTTTTTACGACATGTTATACTGTGACTTTTTTCGACATGCTATACTGTGACTTTTTTCGACATGTTATACTGTGACTTTTTTCGACATGCTATACTGACTTTTTACGACATGTTATACTTTGACTTTTTTCGACATGCTATACTGTGACTTTTTTCGACATGTTATACTGTGACTTTTTTCGACATGTTATACTGTGACTTTTTTCGACACGCTATACTGACTTTTTACGACATGTTATACTTTGACTTTTTTCGACATGCTATACTGTGACTTTTTTCGACATGCTATACTGTGACTTTTTTCGACATGCTATACTGTGACTTTTTTCGACATGTTATACTGTGACTTTTTTCGACATGTTATACTGTGACTTTTTTCGACATGTTATACTGTGACTTTTTTCGACATGCTATACTGACTTTTTTCAACATGCTATACTATGACTTTTTTCAACATGCTATACTGTGACTTTTTTCGACATGTTATACTTTGACTTTTTTCGACATGCTATACTATGACTTTTTTCAACATGCTATACTGTGACTTTTTTCGACATGCTATACTATGACTTTTTTCAACATGCTATACTATGACTTTTTTCAACATGCTATACTGTGACTTTTTTCGACATGCTATACTATGACTTTTTTCAACATGCTATACTGTGACTTTTTTCGACATGCTATACTATGACTTTTTTCAACATGCTATACTATGACTTTTTTCAACATGCTATACTATGACTTTTTTCAACATGCTATACTGTAACTTTTTCGACATGCTATACTATGACTTACAAAGTCATAGTATAGCATGTCGAAAAAAGTCATAGTATAACGTGTCGACGTGCTAAGACCTTTTCATACAATTTTTTGACATGCTATTACAGTTTTTGGCATACTTACTAAAAAAATGTATGACTATGTTATAACAAAAAATCACATACAAAGAATCACTGTACAGTATGACATAAAACGTGACAGTAGAATTGGTAGTAATAAGACATTGAACATCATAAAAAATGAATAGTATATTCATGAAAGTCATTGTATAATAAATCATAAAAAAATACAATTATGTTGTCATAAGTCATATTTTGTATGTAATAAAAAGTCATAGTAAAAATGTTATTAAAAAAGTGACAGTGTAAAATGCCGATGTAATTATAAAAAATGATATTCTTGTGCGCTCGTAAAAGTAGTCAATGTGAAAGCTCTCAATGATCATCAAGAGCAACAAAAAGCTCTATTAGCGCTTCATCCATCACATTCAATAAATGGTATCAAACATTTAAACTGACACAACAAGAGATGGAGGAGAGGGTCGGCTTACTCACTCACAATCAGAGGTTCGGTTTTTGGTGGGAGGGTTAACATGGATGGGGAGTGGCTCTGTGTGGGGCTCTGTGTGGGGCTCTGGGGCCTCCACGGGAATCTTCACTGGAGGGGGGACAGGGCTGTTGGGCTGAGGGACAAAAAGACGAAGAGGTCGGCATGCGGGACAAACTGGGATTTTAAAGAATAAGACTCCATGTATCCTTTATTTTTGTTATCATCAAACAGCTTCTTCCTCTGAGCCACAGTGGTCCATTGAAAACACATCAATGAGCCACACTTCATCCACACATTACACACACACACACACACACACACACACTCTGTAGTTCATTTGAACTCAAACCCACAGACACTTTTCCCTAAATGTGGATTAAACCACCGCTAACAATGGTCCCTACACATACACTATGTCCTCCCGTCTGTTTGGTAAACAGGACAGTGACCAGCTGTTTCAGGAAATTACTGAGGATTGTTTTGTAAAAATGAAAATATATATTTGTGATCCACCTTCTTTTTAAATTCTGTTTATTAGTTTTCAAGTTTACATATAAGTTCAATGAAATTAACATGTTTGTTTTACAAACAAAAGAGCAAAAAGGACAAAAATAATAAAAGAAAACTGACAGAAGGTTAAAAACAAACAGAAACGCAAAGAAATAAGATAAAAATTGAAATACAAATATATTAAAAAGAGGAGTTACTTGAGAATTCAATATCAGAAGATTCGCAGATGCTTTGTGTCCAAAAAATAATGACAATAACTTTAAGTCTAAATAACATGTGAGGAGATGTGAAGCTTAGATTCAGCGTAGTACAGGAAGAGACGCCACACTTTCAGTTTCATAGCTTTAAATTCTGTTTAACCACAACATGTTTGTGATCCATCTTTCTTTCTTTTCTCACAGATTTAAACTTCAGGACTTCGAGAGGACACAAGGATTCATTTCACTTTCTGGTGTGACCTTAAACATCGTTTATTTGTTCGTCTTTTCATTGGATATAGCTAAGCACCGGCCTTATCCTTCAGTCACAATCATGTGAACAACAGTGGGAGAGCTAGACAGACGCGTGTAAGAGGAGGATGGATGGACAGAAAGACTGGAGTAAGTGTTGTGCCTTTTCAGCAACACTGTGGGACAGAGAGGAGAAACGTACAGTGTTAGTCAGAGACAACAAACCAGGATCGACACAACTAACACCAGATGGAGTGACACACGTTTAAATACACAGTAACTACAGAGGAAACAGATGACAGTAGCTGTGTGTGTTTGGCAGGCAGATGTTTGTGTACATTTGTCAACGTCTCCCTCACCTCCTCATCGCTCTCTGGCTCTGCCGCCTTCTTCTTGTCCTTCTTCTTCGTCTTGTCATCCTCCTTCTTCTTCTGGTCTTTGTCCGGCAGGATGTCGTCCAGCCAGGCCAAGTCGTGTTGTGAGAACATCAGATCCAGCAGCTTCCTCACGACCAACAGACCCAGAATCTATACGCACAGAGGGAGGAGGATGTACTTCAGGTACTACACTGGAAAAATACTCTGTTACAAGTACTGAAAGTAAAAAAAACGTCTACTATTATATATTCTAGCATTCGATTATTAGTAGTTATGCATCCATGTAAAAGCAGCAATTATCAAAATAGTTTCCAATTAATTTTCTGTCAATCAACTAATTAAAATTAAAAAAGTGATTTTTGATCTTATAAGAATGATACCCTGATTAATACCACAGAGGGTAACACACTCACCATCACTGGGAAGATGATGGCCAGGAAGGTGGACTTCAGGACCCAGAGGACGGCCAGACAGATGATCTGGACGAGGGTGAAGAGATGGACGCGTCTCAGAGGGACGTGACGCAGGAAGGAGAAGTCTGGCTGGTGTTTGGGCGGCATGAGGTACAGCTTGATACGCTCCCAGAACTGGAACACAAAGAGACAGAACGTGTTCCACAACTATTCTCCTGTTTGATCTCTACCTCTGTTATTCTGTGCAGGAACATTTCTTATGGATAACATAAGTAACACATGGATATACGCATGAACGTGATATAGTCTCTACCTGGATGCCACTCAGGGAGGCCACGCCCATGTAAAGGAACACTCCATACAGGACTGGCATGGGGATGTACTGAGCAAAACACAACAGCAGTTAAAATACAGCATTAAAGTAAGTGTTAAAGAAACATCACACAATCGGCCATGTTCACGTGTCTACGAACATACCTGAAGAACTGGAGCGAGGAAAATTGAGAGTCCAGTCAGAACAAACACCAGAATGCCCGTCAACCTCTGCTCCCTACAAATAAAGATTCATTCAGTATTAAACACAGCGGAAAGGATTCACACACACACACACACACACACACACACACACACACAGTGTCAGTACTGTCTTACCTGACTCCGAGGAACTGTGGCTGCTCTCCGGGGGCGCTGGACTCGCTCTCCATCCTCAGAGAGTCGATGTGAGCGATGGAGATGACGGTAGCCGCTACGTACCAGGGCAGACCCATGAAGGAGCAGGCGGCCATCAGCACACCCACCCAGAACAGGTCCAAGTGGTAGCCACAGCCTTTCTGCCAGACAGGAAGAGGAAACACACATAATGATTAGATATTCATCTCAACTACACAGGGTACCAGGCCTGTATTAGCAGGCCTATATTAGAGTCAGGCTTAAAGTAAAAGAAGCCGGTGTTTATGACGGTTACTTTACCTTCAGCTTGTTTTCTTTGCGGTTGACGATGACGGCGCTGATCTGCTGGTCCATGAAGATGAGGATGGTGACCAGCAGAGCCGGGACGGAGCTGGCCACGTACCACCACCAGGGGTTCTTACCGAACGGCATCACCAACCAGCCACGGTCAGGACGCGTGGGCTGTACACACACACACACGCACACACACACACGCACACACACACACACACACACGCACACACACACACACACGCACACACACGACAATAACAAATGAATATACAGTACAGGTAAAAAAGGTGAGTGCACAAATCTTTTATTGATAATGATGCAACTGAAACACAACAGCATGCAGAGGTGGAAGAGGTATTCAGATCAAAAGCATCACTACAACAATGTAAAAATACTCCTTTACAACTAAAAATCTTAAGTAAAACTACAGAAGTATTATCAGCTAAAAGTACTTAAAGTATCAAAGTAAAAGTACTTGTTCGGCTCTGCAGCTGATTAATAAACGTAACATCTTATTGCTGAAGCATCAGCGTTAGAGCAGCATGTTACTGCTGTAACCGCTCCTCTTTATACACGGTCAGGTAGTTTAGTCCAGTGGTTCTCAAAGTAGGGGTCGGGGCCCTCTTGAGGGTCACCAGATAACTCTGAGGGGTCGTGAGATGATCAATGGAAAGAAGGTTCCACTGCAGACTGTTTAAATACACAATCACTTTAGTAACATACTTGTCTTAACGTACTCTTTGCTTGTTTGTTTATCATATATTATTGTACATTTTTAAATGTTCTATCTTTAATTACTCTGAAATGTAGTGGAGTAGAAATATAAAGCAGCAGAAAATGCTCCACTTAAAGGTTGTACTTCCACCACCACAGCGGTCACTCGTGCAGCGGTCACGCGTGCAGCGGTCACTCGTGCAGCGGTCACTCGTGCAGCGGTCACGCGTGCAGCGGTCACGCGTGCAGCGGTCACGCGTGCAGCGGTCACTCGTGCAGCGGTCACGCGTGCAGCGGTCACTCGTGCAGCGGTCACTCGTGCAGCGGTCACGCGTGCAGCGGTCACGCGTGCAGCGGTCACTCGTGCAGCGGTCACTCGTGCAGCGGTCACTCGTGCAGCGGTCACTCGTGCAGCGGTCACGCGTGCAGCGGTCACTCGTGCAGCGGTCACTCGTGCAGCGGTCACGCGTGCAGCGGTCACGCGTGCAGCGGTCACTCGTGCAGCGGTCACGCGTGCAGCGGTCACGCGTGCAGAGGTCACGCGTGCAGCGGTCACTCGTGCAGCGGTCACGCGTGCAGCGGTCAAGCGTGCAGCGGTCACCCGTGCAGCGGTCAAGCGTGCAGCGGCCACACGTGCAGCAGCCACTCGTGCAGAGGTCACACAGGCAGCGGTCACACGTGCAGCGGTCACTCGTGCAGAGGTCACACAGGCAGCGGTCACACGTGCAGCGGTCACTCGTGCAGAGGTCACACAGGCAGCGGTCACACGTGAAGAGGTCACACAGGCAGCGGTCACTCGTGCAGAGGTCACACAGGCAGCGGTCACACAGGCAGCGGTCACACATGCAGCGGTCACTCGTGAAGAGGTCACACAGGCAGCGGTCACACGTGCAGAGGTCACTCGTGCAGCGGTCAAGCGTGCAGCGGTCACACGTGCAGAGGTCACTCGTGCAGCGGTCACGCGTGCAGCGGTCACACGTGCAGAGGTCACTCGTGCAGCGGTCACGCGTGCAGCGGTCACACGTGCAGAGGTCACTCGTGCAGCGGTCACACGTGCAGCGGTCACTCGTGCAGCGGTCACTCGTGCAGCGGTCACGCATGCAGCGGTCACGCATGCAGCGGTCACACATGCAGCGGTCACTCATCCAAACACAGATTAAAGTGAGAAATCAAATACCTTGAACTCAGTTGGAACGATTAGTTTGGGTGTTTCTAACCCCATCAACATATCCAGACCCACAAAGGACATGATTGACATGAAGATGGCAAAATCACTGATTAGCTTCCTCAGCTGAGACAAAAGGGAGGAGGGGGAGAGGAGTAGTACGACGGAGAGGAGGGGAGACAAATATACGCAAAAGTACAAGAAAAAGGTGCGTACATGAGGAAATGAAGATAGAAAAAAAGAGATATTAATCATTTATAAACCAAACGACTGATTAGAAATCCATGAAAACTTCCTCTGGGAAAGAAATACTTCCACGCAGGGACGTAAAACACAGTTCGGGGGAAGGTAAAAAGAGGTATTTAGGGAAAAGTGGACCTTGATCTCAGTGGGCACGTGCAGTTTGGGGGTGTCCAGCTCCATCAGGTGATCCAACCCACAGAAGACCAGGATGGAGATGATGATGGAGAAATCACTGATCAGGGAACGGAGCTGGAGCACATTCAGGGAGAGCAGAGGAGAACATGGGAGAACATGGGAGAACATGGGAGGACATGGGGGAGAACATGGGGGAGGACATGGGGGAACATGGGAGAACATGGGGGAACATGGGGGAACATGGGGGAGGACATGGGAGAACATGGGAGAACATGGAGGACATGGGGGAACATGGGAGAGAACATGGGAGGACATGGGGGAACATGGGAGAGAACATGGGAGGACATGGGAGAACATGGGAGAGAACATGGGAGGACATGGGGGAACATGGGAGAGAACATGGGAGGACATGGGAGGACATGGGAGAACATGGGAGGACATGGGAGAACATGGAGAACATGGGAGGACATGGGAGAACATGGGAGGACATGGGAGGACATGGGAGGACATGGGAGGACATGGGGGAACATGGGAGAGAACATGGGAGGACATGGGAGAACATGGGGGAGGACATGGGAGAACATGGGAGGACATGGGGGAGAACATGGGGGAGGACATGGGGGAACATGGGAGAACATGGGGGAACATGGGGGAACATGGGGGAGGACATGGGAGAACATGGGAGGACATGGAGGACATGGGGGAACATGGGAGAGAACATGGGAGGACATGGGGGAACATGGGAGAGAACATGGGAGGACATGGGAGAACATGGGAGAGAACATGGGAGGACATGGGGGAACATGGGAGAGAACATGGGAGGACATGGGGGAACATGGGAGAGAACATGGGAGGACATGGGAGGACATGGGAGAACATGGGAGGACATGGGAGAACATGGAGGACATGGGGGAACATGGGAGAACATGGGAGGACATGGGAGAACATGGGAGGACATGGGAGAACATGGGAGGACATGGGAGGACATGGGAGGACATGGGGGAACATGGGAGAGAACATGGGAGGACATGGGAGAACATGGGGGAGGACATGGGAGAACATGGGAGAACATGGGGGAACATGGGGGAACATGGGAGGACATGGGAGAACATGGGAGAACATGGGAGGACATGGGAGGACATGGGGGAACATGGGAGGACATGGGGGAACATGGGAGAGAACATGGGAGGACATGGGAGAACATGGGGGAGGACATGGGAGAACATGGGAGAACATGGGGGAACATGGGGGAACATGGGGGAACATGGGGGAACATGGGGGAGGACATGCTGGTACGGATATAAAAGGTTTTTTTGGGTAGAGGTTTGGATAAGGAGACGGACGGGATGAAGCTGCAATCGCCATATTCTTAAATAAAAGCTGCTGATATCTGGTGCAGATATTCAGCAGCTTTGAAGGAAAAAGCTGATGGTTTTCTAGATTATTTTCATCATCTGAAGAAAACTGTAGCTTTTAGCAAATATTACTTATAAATAGTGCATTTGTTGGGACTATTTTGAGTGTGAATTGATACACACGTACACATTGCGACACGTGGAATTGAGGACTTTATATTTACTGCTAACTAGCATTTGAAGCTAACACTCACACACAATGTCAATAAGAAAAACAAGGAGTTTCTCCAGCCGCCTCCTTTAAACTGAGCTGCTCTCGTTCTTTACTAAAGGAGTCGAGCGTGTCACATGCAGGTGGACTTGCAGGGAGTCAATAACAGCATGCTGGGAAGTATTAGGAGGAGTCTCACCTTTGTCGGGAAGTAGCGGCTGAACTTGAACTTCTTGAGAGAAACGGTCATGGAGTAGGTGCCGAAGAAGAGGATGAAGGACATGAGGGCCAGGTCAGGAACATACTTACAGGAGTTGCCCACCAGCATACCGCCGAACTTCATGCACTCTTTCTTACTCAGCTGACTCCAGTCCAGGCCGGTCAAGTTAAACTACAGAAGACAGGACAAGGGGGGGGGGGGGGGGGTGAAGACAGAGAAGGACAAAAAATGAAGGACGGGTTCGGGAGTGGAGGAAGAAATGAAAGAGAGAAAAGAGAAGCGATAACAGAAGAAAGAGACTTCTTTATATTGAGAAACGAATCACGATATGAGGAAGAGGTACTGGTGTGTTTCAGGAGGATCTGTGTTTCTTTCCCTGGGTTTCTGTACTCCAGTTCAAGGTTTCCTGAGATGCTTTTAGGGCGTCTTTCCTTAAATGCTTTAGCTGCTGGCACGAGTTCAGCTCAAGACGTTTTGGTTCTGTAAGTTTGTAAATCAAGAAACAAAGTCTTAAAGTCTTTATATAAATGACTTCCGGCTTCAGTTAATCCTGCGTGAAGTTGTGCACAAGATCGATCAAAGTTTTCATTTATTACTTCTGAAATTGTTGGTTCTGCCAGAATCATCAAAGTTACTCAGCTTAAGTTTCCCTTCGACGTCGGCTTCAGAAGAAAGAGTTCCTGCTCACGACACAAAGCACCAGAACACCTTTAAATGATCTCCTGACTGATATCTCTGCCTGAACACCAGCTGCTGTCCGCTCTGAACTGGTCAGGACACCTCTGTGGTTTTCCTAAATGTCAGCTGACAAAAGACGCAGCTCCTAAATTAAGAGAGCTGATAAAATACTTTTACTTCTGCGCCTCAAAGTTGGAGCAAAAATGTGTAATTAAGACATTTTTTCTCCCTCGTTAAGACTGATTTCCTAACCTGAGATGCTTCTTAAATATGAGTTTCTGTCCAGTAAAGCTTGAGTCATCGTGAAATCACAACAAACTGTTTCAAATCCCTCAAAATAAACTGGAGCTGCATCTCAGTGACTTCTGTCTTTTCCCTTCCAGAGGAAAAGGAAAGGTTCCGGTGAGACAGGTTTCCGGTCTTTTGTCACTTACCAGCAGAGTCATGTTGTCGTCTGAGGCTGGAGCTGAAACATTGAAGGCCAGAGCTGAGGAGCACAAGAGGGGACACAATGAATGATGGGTAATAATAACCCAGTGTAGTGTTTGATATGAAGTCATCAGGATTAATTAAAGAATATATAAGAGAAAATCCATAAGGACATGAAGGAATGCTCTAAAATATTCAGATGTTTGGTGTTAAAGGAATATTTCTTCAAATCTTGTGGATCAGATGATCTCTGCAGGCGGGAAATTCTGCCTCTGAAAAGTCTGCAGCTTACAGAGGATCCCAAAAGTTCATTCCCAAATATAATATTACTGTGAAAGAGTCACCGTGACCACACAATATTCTGCCAACGTTGGTTAGTTTTGGTTGTTTTACACAAAAGACTATTTTGTCGTAGGTTTGTTAATATGTGCGTCAAACACAGTACACATGCACAGTCCTGAGCTAAACTTAGCATGTTACATTCTAGCCAGAGAGAAATACTGAATCCAGTGTCCACATACTCACTTTGTCAGACAGCATCCAAAAATGAGGCAGAAACAGACGAGATACGCACATCATCAGAGTAAACACCAAATATGTGCAACTAATTACATTCAAATATTAAACACACAGTATTAATGTTTCCTGTTCATTTCCTAAATCATGTTGACGATGATTTAAAGTACCAAAAAATACATAAAACATTTTGTGTCATTAAAAAAAACAGGGAATTCATGCATTTGCTTTTTAGAGTGAAAATTCTCACATTTCTCACATCCAGGACGTGGCTAGCCTAGCTTAGCATAAAGACAAGCAGGGGGAAACAGCAGTTCTATTTGCTCCCTTTTTTCTTTTGTGCTGATCCGAACCGTGAGTTTCATGATCCGTTGCTCCACTAGACATTAAACAGATGCATCTTCTCACCTCACTCCCAAAAACAAACCAAATTCAGCTCAAATGTTTCATTTACCGAATCATTCAGTTTCTACAGTCGCCACTTATGAACTTTGGTTCATAGTGAGAAAAAAGTAAAAGTTTGAAGACTCACCCTGGTCTGGTGCGATGCATTCACACCTGTAGGAGGTGACGTAATCAGGCTTGAAGCCGCGGTTGATTGGGTAATACTTCCAGGTTCCTACCTGTGAAAAACAAAACAGCTGTTATATTCCTTCTGAATATTTTGGTGTTTTAGTCCCGCCTTCAAATGTCACCCACCATCTTCTTAATGGCGTCAGAGATGAATATGAAGGAGATGAGGCTGGAGAAGCCCTCCTCTGTGAAACGGGTCATGTACTTGATGATGTAGCTGGCGTCCGAGAGCACCAGCACGAAACACTGGAGACACGAGTGAAGGCCGATCCACAGACGCAGCTCCATGTAGTCGATCTCATTGCTCCTGTTGAGACAGAGTGTTGATGTCACCATATGCCATCTTTATGTAACTTCACTAGTTTGAAGCAAAGAAAGTGCTCACACCACCTCATATGTGTTTTTACTGTTCACATGTCCGTGCCTTTACTTACTTGGTGAATTCATAAAGCAGTTTCTCAAAGATGAGAATGGGTCCAGTTGAACTGAGGATGATGAGAGGCTGCCCCCCGAAAACACAGAAGACGGTCCCTGCTAGAGCGGTGCCGAGGAAACTCTCCATCACTCCCTTTGAAAAGAGAAAGAGAGACGTCAATCAACCTGACGTCACACTCTGTCAGATGAGACGCCGGCTGGGCACTTTAGTTTTTTCTTTGATAAAAAGACCTGGTAGTTGTCGGTGGCGTCCCCCAACAGTCCTCCGAAGGTGATGGCGTTGGTGATGCAGCCCAGGTAGATGAAGAGCACGGCAGAGATGGACTGGATATGGAAGCCATCGTAGATGTCGCTGCAGAACCACGGGATCTTCCGTTTGATGTCGAGCCACAATCCACCTCCAAATCTATCAGAACCAGGTCGAGCACATCGTCAGAAAGAGACCTTCCAAACTGTCGATCGCATCATCGTGTTATGCATGTGTGTTAATCTGATAGGCACATAGTCGGCCAATGAAGATGAAAATCGTCCGATTCCAGCGGGCTGATCGATCGGAGCATCTCTAGTTACAGAACCTGGATTAAAAATGGACGCTGGGATATATGATATAGTCCTTTTCTCACCTCCCAGTGAATTTCAGCTCCTCTCCGAGCTCATGTGGAGCCGGAAACTCCTCGTCTTCTCCTCCAGCGGCGCCACCGGCCGAGCCGTTCATCTGACCCAACTCGTTCAGGTTCAGCACCGACTTCCTGCGGGAAACACGGAGAAGGACACGGCTGACTTGAAGTATTTGTAGTTTTGGAGACGTGGACATTTAAGTGGCTATAATCAATAAAAAATCACTGTTTACTACCTGACACATGGAGAGACTAACTGCCGAACATAGTGGAGCATTTAGCAGCTAAAGAGACATTTTTATCAGGAGGTGGAGGAGACCAAAAACGGAGCAAAAAGAGAGAATATTGGACGTACTTCTGCTGGATGTAGAAAAAAGAAACAATTTGCTAACAAGTTAAACATATCAACTTGTTTCTGCTTCCCCCAAGCGGTCAAAAATAATCTCTTTCTACAAGTTTAAATATGGTTAAGTATGGTTAAGTGTACATGCCTCATTTCTGCCGATGGAACCTTCTTGGGAGGTTCGATGCGTATTTTGGGGTCCCATTCCCCTGGAGGAAGGACGATCACCTCGTCCAGAAACTCGTCCACTCCCGCAATCAGGTCTTCGCGGTCCCTGGCTTTGTAGGCGACGTCACTGAACAGCTGACAGGAAGTGAAGAAGATTTAAAATCATATGTCATGTGCGAATGAGTTCGGTCCATCGGTGGCGGGACAGTGGCCGTCACACTTACGTCGTCCACCATGAGCGTAGCGATAGCTCGGCCGATCTCATTGTAGGACTTGGCTTTGCCATGTGGGCCCAGCAAGATGAAGAGGAACCTGCCAGAACAGAAGGTTAAGAGACGATTAAACGCAAAGAGACAGAGACGACGTTTACATGCACACTCTGTTTCCACTTTTATTCAGAATATGATAATATTTTGAATTTGAAGTGGTTCCGAATGGATCATTTTCAGACTAGAACATGTGTGATATGTTGATATTGTTCAGGTTCTAGGATTATTCTTTGGACATGTATACAGCTCATCTACTATCAGAGTCTCAAGAGAGGTTTTTTACGTCTCTCTCTCTCTCTGTGCGTCGAACACCAATCAACCAGCCAACAGTTAGTAAAGCTGGAGTAGAGATGACGTCCAGAAGAACAGAAGGAGAAACATCATGAAGGACTTGGACATCAACAGGTTTCTGGATATGAACAAATACATTTTAGAAGCTGTTTGAAGGAATGAAAGAGGTCCAACAAGTCCTCCACCTCTGGAACACGCTGAGGAAACATCCGTTAGCTCCCGATGTTCACTTTGACGTATTTAGACGTGATAAAAACATCCGTTAGCTCCCGATGTTCACTTTGACGTATTTAGACGTGATAAAAACATCCGTTAGCTCCCGATGTTCACTTTGACGTATTTAGGGATAATTGGTGCATGTAAAGGTAGTCACACACTCTGTGAGAGATTAAAGAGGACACATAAGACACACTCACCTGGTTGGCACAGGGACCTCGGTGAGGCCCCCCAGAGTCGTGGCCTGAGCCAAACGCACGAAGGAGACGAAGGGTTTGTCCAAAAAATCCACCTCACCGATCAAGACGTTGGAAGCTTCGGCATCACGAGGAATCTTCTTCATGAACTTGTTCTTCAGCTGGAAGGAGAGAGAGAGAGAGAGAGAGAGAGAGAGAGAGAGAGAGACAGAGAGATGCCACGATCAATTGGCTTACATAATGTGCTGGAGGCTGATCAAATCATGTGAGTAGTTACTCGTTACAGAATAGATTTTAGATAACTACATTAAAAGACATCGCTGCTTTCTGTTACAAATGATTTCTTTCACGTTAACTTCTAGCAGGAAGCTCACTGAAACCGTCTTAATGTCCCCGTCCTCCTGAGTCTTGACAAATATTAGATGGATTTGTCATGAAATTTGATACAACTATTCAAGGTACCCAGAGGATGAATCCTAATAACTTTTGTGATCATCTGACTAATTATTTAGAGCATATTAACATGTTATATGGATTGTCGGGCTGGGCGATGATTCCGTATGATAACTTATCGTCTTTCAATGGAATCATATCGTGATGAAATCATATAGACATTGTGATACAGAATTACTTTATCTAGTGCACTTGTTATTACTTTAACAAGTGCACACTAACTTAAAATTCTCATAAAATCTGATCAAAATGAGTGGAAACTGGTGGTGTAACGGACCGTACTGATCCCCTTCATGGTTGTGAACCTCATTAATTCCAGTTTACCGTTAACCATCAGAGTGTAAATAAAGTTTAATGTTAACCATCAGAGTGTAAATAAAGTTTAACGTTAACCATCAGAGTGTAAATAAAGTTTAATGTTAACCATCAGAGTGTAAATAAAGTTTAACATTAACCATCAGAGTGTAAATAAAGTTGTACTGACTCAGTAGAACATGTGTTTCTAGTCTCTGATCTCTGATCATTTTTCATTGTAAACAACCAATCAGAGGAGAGCTAGTAACGTTAGCAGCACCGCTAACGACTAACCAACAGGAGGAGAGCTAGTAACGTTAGCAGCACGGCTAACAGCTAACCAACAGAGGTTCACTTCAGTTACATTACATCCACAATATCAGAGGCATAAACACATCCAATTGAAAGTAGAACAATCCCACAACACTCCTCCTCCTGCTCCTCCTCCTCCTCCTGAAACACGTGGCAGTGGAGTGGTGGGCGCTTAAATTAAAATCTCTTCCTAATCTGTTAATGCTGCTTTTTAAAATCAATTTAACGACTGCTCCTCTTTCTTGGTCCTCAGAAACAACAAACATGACATTTCAGTAGTTCTAAACTCCTCCAGTATTTACTGTACGAGATCAAAGAGGGATGAAGGTGCCATGCCGGCTTCTGTGAACAAATAATTAAAGCGGTCTCAGCGGTCTCATGCACGAGTTAATTTCTTTCTTTCTTTGAAGTTCTTGTCAAGATATTCACCCGAACGACAAAACACCAAATTACTGCAGCTGTTTAACAATGAAATAAAAAGAAAGTGACTGAGACTGTTCTTCATCCTACTCACAACAATGCAGCTCAGAGGAACAACGGAAGCTTAGAGGTCTGCACACAAACACACACTCATGAGTAGAACAAGACAAACACACACTCGTGAGTAGAACAAGACAAACACACACTCGTGAGTAGAAACACACACGCAGGTACGAACACTGTTTAACAGCCACTAGGATGTGTGGATTAAGAGGGATTAAGCAGTTCTGACGACTCTGAATACATCCTCATAAAACAAGGCTGGACTTTTCACAGTACACACACACACACACACACACACACGTTACTTTATGCCATCTGTGCACAGAGCTGATATGAGTGTTATTCTCCCAGAGGCAAAAGGAGATGAGCTGATAATAAATCAATACCTGTGACTGTGCATAGACACGACTTCATGTGTTGAAAATCCAGATATTAAAAAACAACAATTTCTTTACAAATAAAACGGTCACTTTACTCATGTTGAGTCTTTCTAAATCGTTTTGAACGTGTGTCCTCTGTGGCTCTGGAGGACCTCCGTCAAGGGTTAAAAAATAACCCTGATGATGTCATAGTGATGTCATCAGGGTTATCTCAGTTTGGGCTCCAGAAAATAACAAATGTGTGGAAGGAAGTCTGTGATACAAACTGGGGGAATGTGGATTCTCAAGACATTTACGAGGCAGAGCAGGAATAATGAAGAGATGTTATTTAAAAATGCATTATGGGAAATGTAGGACCCAGAGTTTTTGGAGCTTTTTGGAGAAATAAACAACTATCTGCACGACTGCAAACCACGAGGGATGAAGTGAAAAAATATGTGAACAATATGTGATTTGGGTGAATTGACGCTTTACCTGCAACATATTTCAATGACAAAATACTACATTTTCATATAATGTGTATATAAATTGCATTTTAAGTGTAAGTGTAACTCCAACTTCAAACAGTTGACATGTTAGGAATCTGTAAATGCTTTAAAGAAAATATTGTCAAATATTGTGCATTTGTCTTATCGTCAATAAATCGCATGAAAACATTTTCTTGTCCGACTTCATTCCTACTAAGCGCTTTACCCGGCTTATGAAAATGAACATTCCACTAATATTCCTGTGTCCATGCAGCCGTGACCCCGTGACCCCGTGACGTACTTCCGACAGCTTTCCTCTTCTTTCCCAATGTTGCTCCATCATGGACCCATGATGTCATCGCTCTGTACGTCTATCTTCAAGGTTTTGTCTTTACGGCTACATGCACGAGAACGGACTCCGACATCATGTAAATATGATGTTTACATGACAAGCATCGAATTCAGAATATTACTTTTATAATCACAATAATTAGAGTGCATATAAAAGTCTCTTCTTCCTCTTAGAGCTCCATTAAAACACACCAGTGAGCCTCACTTCTGTTCCTTCATCGTCATCATCACACTGTAGTTTCATTGGAATCAACCACACACACAAACACTCACGAGAGCACCACATGTGGATTCATCCGCCACTGAAAATAGTCCCCAACTAATTTATATTTCATCCTGTTTGTTTGGGAAAGAACTAGAGTCAGCAGATGTTTCAGGAAACTGCTGATGAAACTCCATGCTTGTGATTTTAAAGATTGACGTCTACAGACAGGAAGTCAGAAAGTAATAAGAGACAAACGTACACAGAGTTGGTTTTAAAAATACAGAATATAAAGTCTTAGTAGCTTTAACTTTGTGCAGAAACCCACAAATGCACACAACACACTGAACATCAACGGTTACCTGGTCGGTGCTTGGTGTGTCTGAAATATCGTTCATGCTTCGGCTCTGCACCTGATCTGTAAATGAAAACAACACACTTATATTAAATATTTCACAAAACACAAAATGCCATCTGAGCTTTAAAAAGGTAAAAGTTGTGTCTCAGGGATGTTATTCAGCAATAGCTGAGTAACGATGCAAAGATCCAAATAAATGGTTATAAAAGCCACAGCGAAGGCATTCAAGTGCAAACCAGTCTGCTTCTGTGGGATTATATTTTAATGACTCATTTCCCTTTTTCCTTTTTTTTTCTTCCTCAAAGCAGATTTGGGAACAAATGAAATGGAACAAAGAGAGAACAACAACATAGCACACGGAGCCTTTCATAGTAATCCTCTCCAGATAGACTCACTAAATATACTAACACAGGCGCAGACAATAGGACCACAACCTCTCAACTAAACACACAATGTATTTCCAACACACTGTATTCATGGTGAGAATATACACACAAAGTGTTGAAATCATGCAGCAGAGGGGAGTTAGCCGGGATCAGTTATTTTAGTTTATTAAAAACATAGAATAAAGCAGACAAGTTATTAAGCTATTATAGCTGCAGACAGTGAGCGTGTATCAGTGGTGGAAGAAGTACTCCTTTACTTAAAGGTGCAACGTGTAACACCTGAACATGTGCAACACCTGAACACGTGCAACACCTGAACACGCGCAACACCTGAACCCGCGCAACACCTGAACACGCGCAACACCTGAACACGCGCAACACCTGACCACGCGTAACACCTGGACACGCGTAACACCTGGACACGCGTAACACCTGAACACGCGCAACACCTGAACACGCGCAACACCTGAACACGCGCAACACCTGACCACGCGTAACACGTGTAACACCTGACCACGCGTAACACCTGGACACGCGTAACACCTGGACACGCGTAACACCTGACCACGCGTAACACCTGACCACGCGTAACACGTGTAACACCTGACCACGCGTAACACCTGACCACGCGTAACACCTGAACACGCGTAACACCTGGACACGCATAACACCTGAACATGCGCAACACCTGACCACGCGTAACACCTGGACACGCGTAACACCTGAACACGCGCAACACCTGAACACGCGCAACACCTGAACACGCGCAACACCTGAACACGCGCAACACCTGAACACGCGCAACACCTGACCACGCGTAACACCTGGACACGCGTAACACCTGACCACGCGTAACACGTGTAACACCTGACCACGCGTAACACCTGACCACGCGTAACACCTGAACACACGTAACACCTGGACACGTGTAACACCTGAACACGCGCAACACCTGAACACGCGCAACACCTGAACACGCGCAACACCTGGACACGTGTAACACCTGGACACGCGTAACACCTGAACATATGCAACACCTGAACACGTGCAACACGTGCAACACCTGAACACGTGCAACACCTGAACACGCGCAACACCTGACCACGCGTAACACCTGGACACGCGTAACACCTGGACACGCGTAACACCTGACCACGCGTAACACCTGACCACGCGTAACACCTGACCACGCGTAACACCTGAACACGCGTAACACCTGGACACGTGTAACACCTGAACACGCGCAACACCTGAACACGTGCAACACATGAACACACGCAACACCTGAACACGCGCAACACCTGAACATGCGCAACACCTGAACACGCGCAACACCTGGACACGCGTAACACCTGGACACGTGTAACACCTGAACACGTGCAACACCTGAACACGCGCAACACCTGAACACGCGTAACACCTGAACACGCGCAACACCTGGACACGCGTAACACCTGGACACGCGTAACACCTGAACACATGTAACACCTGAACACGTGCAACACCTGGACACGCGTAACACCTGGACACGTGTAACACCTGACCACGCGTAACACCTGACCACGCGTAACACCTGAACACGCGCAACACCTGGACACGCGCAACACCTGAACACGCGTAACACCTGAACACGCGTAACACCTGAACACGCGTAACACCTGAACACGCGCAACACCTGAACACGTAGAACACCTGAACACGTGCAACACCTGGACACGTATAACACCTGAACACATGCTCCAAAAACATAATGAGCAGCATTTCACCTGAGTCCATAGAGTCTAAAGTTACAGCTACAAATGTACAAACAAACAGCAGATCAGGAAAACGCAAAACTCTGAGAGTCGGTCACCATAAAACTGTTGTCTTATAATGTTAATCGGCAGCAGTGGTCTGTAGCTTATACTAACCATCTTTATGTTTACTGTGACATAACGTTTTTTGCAGTTTTTTTATTGGATTAAATCCAAAGTGGCCATGTACAGATTTTACACATTACACCTTTAAGTGCAGTACTTGTAAATGTAGGAAGGAAGTTGTGGTGCGTGTGTGTGTGTGTGTGTGTGTGCGTGTGTGTGTGTGTGTGTGTGTGTGTGTGTGTGTGTGTGTGTGTGTGTGTGTGTGTGTGTGTGTGTGTGTGTGTGTGTGTGTGTATTGAGACTCACGCATATGGCTAAGGCTGCCTGGCTGCCGAGAGCGGAGGTCTTCTGTTGAGCGGTTGGTCCCAGAAGCGGAACTAGTGCTATGACTCAGATTAACCTGAGGACTACGGTCTGACCGAGCAGCAGCAGCAGAAGAAGAAGTGAAACCGATGAGCACAGAAGAGGTGATTGTTTTTCAGGTGAAACAGGTGATCAACATGGCAGAAACCACAGGAAGCATTAGGATGTAATTAGAAGGTTAGATTTGGTAGTTTGAAATAAATTAAAACGGCAAAGGAACTTACTGGAAGCAGCGTTGGAGGACTTCCCTATGTCTGCCAGCGAGCGGTGGATGGGCTTCTTGGTCTGGTGACGGTGCTTCCTGAGCAACACAAAGCTGATCTTCTCCTTCAGATCCGGAGGAATGAGACCGTCGGCCACCTGTCGATCCACGATCTCATCTGGATTAAATGAAAAAGAATGAATGAACAAGTTATGCATCTATACTGTACCACGGACTTAGAAATAAACAGGCACTTGATACTTTGCTTGATTTCTTTCTTGAAAACGTTGTTCGTTGCATGTAAAGAAGGTTTGAGGGTCAGATACTGAGCAGCAGGTGAGAGGAGGCAGGTTTTCCTTTTGGCGTCATTAAGAAAAAATACCAAAGAATTCTTTTAGCATTTTTAATTCAAGTGTTCTGAGAGAAACTAGACTTCTCCGTTTTATTCAGGAGACAACCTCCAGTTCTACAGAGTGAAGTCTGTTCTTCATGTGTTAAAGCTGCATTCTCTCTAGTGTCCACCAGGGGGCGACTCCTCTGGTTGTATAGAAGTCTATGAGAAAATGACTCTACTTCTCTCTTGATTTATTACCTCAAATAAACTAAGACATTTTGTAAAGTACGTGTTGTAATGTATTAGTATGTGGGATTAGGATACAGCTTTGGTTGCTTGCTTGCATTTCATTTTGGGACAACAACACCAATCACGGCAATGCTTTCAACAACTAATTGTTCTCCAATTTCGGCCTTTAATGCACCACCAAGTTTGTGTGTTTTTTCAACCACATTTCAAGTGTCTGCAAAGTTGATTTTCATGGAGTATAAAGAGTAATGGGAACTATCAGTGGATCAACAGTGGAGACCTTCTGTGTGGACTCACCCACGATCTGTGGCAGCGAGTAGCCCTCCAGGTCCAGCAGAATGCTCCCCGTCTGCAGACAGGTCCTGAGCTCAAACAGGCTGTGGAGGGTCAGCGTGGAGACATGAGGCTTGCTCCATCGCTCTCCTCCCTCCTCCACCTTCTCCTCAAACTTCACCCACCTGGAGAAGAAAAGATATGAAAAGATAATCTGTTATTAGTCCAAACAGCCGGGATGTTTACAGGATTACAGCAGCAGAGTGGAAGTGAAGCAAGAGACATCAGTCAAATAAGAACTGAACAGGAACAATAAAGAGTCAGACAGTGAAGGTATCATGAATAAGTAAACAGCAAAAAGACAACAAAAGCTAAAAATACAATATAATACACATTAGTGCACATATCAGGTAAGAAGTATTTGTATTGTAGAGTGTTTATATTGCACTAATGTACGTTGATATTGATATTGCATGTATGAATGAATGAGTAGTTTCCTGTATGTACAGTATATATATATATGTATATATATATATATATGTATATATATATATATATACATATATATATATATATACACATGGTCTACTGGGAGCAGTGTTGATTGTGCAGTCTGACAGCGGCAGGAAGAGATGAGTGGGGGGGAAGTGGTGACAGAATGATTGATGCTTTTATGTAATTTAAAGTGTAGCTTTAATCACATGTAGTGTGAATGAAACGTGTGTGTGTGTGTGTGTGTGTGTGTGTCTGTGTGTGTGTGTACCTGGCAGACTCTTTCCACTCTAGTTCCCCCCCCTCATTCTGCAGCGTGTCCATCTCGGTGAATATGGTGGGTGTTGGCGTGCTGTCATCCTCCCCCAGTATGTGGCGCAGCCGCTCTGCTGCAGGAGACACTGCAGAGCGGAGACAGGGTTACTTTCACATGTCAGGAGCAGCGTACATAAAGCAGCATGTTCCTCCTTTGGATCTGGTGATCCTTGGTGATCCTCTGACTGCTCCTCAGCCTCCTCCATCAGGTTTACATGTTGTCCATTAGTTTGGTTTATGACCAAACACCTGCAGGACGAACGACTAACGAGCCTCAGCTGCTAACTGAAACATTAGCTGAGAAAGAATCAAAGTACATCTCTGTTAGTGCAGCTTGTATGTTATCAGTGTACTTAAAGAGGTGGTCAATTAAGCTGTAATTTGTTTATATTGATAGCTGCACTTTATGACAAATTCAATGTGTTTTAAACCACCTGGAGGATCAGGCTTTACAGGAACAGCATGAGCGATCTGAAGAAGCCTCGTTAGTAACGAGCCAACGAGAGACTCGGCTCCTCTAATGACTATCTGACCAGCAGCACATCCATCCACATTAATGCTGAAGCCTGGAGGCGCTGTCCACTGGCATCGCACCACTCTGTGTGTGTGTGTCAGCATGGAAACATGTGTGTGTGTGTGTGTGTGTGTGTGTGTGTGTGTGTGTGTGTGTGTGTGTGTGTGTGTGTGTGTGTGTGTGTGGTGTTTCCTGTTGCTCAGTTTGTTCCTTAAGCTTAAAACAAAGAGTGAATAAACTCATGAACTCTGAGATCTGAGAGCTTGAGTTATAATTCTCACAGGCCTCATGTGACGAGTGACGTTCACAGCCGCCCGTGTTCGGGGAACTGTTGTGTAATCCACGTGAGCTACAGCGTGACGGCCGTACGACTGTAATACAATACAATGTTCCACGACGCAGGCCGACACTTTCCATTGCTGGTTGAGCTCCGTCACACCAGTTCAGCTCACATTCAGAGGTCTGTCTGTACTCTGTGTCTGATCTCTGACCAGCCGATGTAATCCCACAGGGGGGGGGGGGGCATGGTGTACTGGGTCTGTACTGTGGTACTTTAAACGTCCTGGTTACTTATGCATATCAAATTGTTATTCTATTGTTTCTATATATTTATTTTGTTATGCTTCTGTTGTAATCTTTGATCAAACTCGGGCACCAGGATTTCCTTCGTGATTAATAAAGTCATATCTATATCTTTAGATTAATAAAGTCATATCTATATCTCTGTGATTAATAAAGTCATATCTATATCTTTAGATTAATAAAGTCATATCTATATCTTTAGATTAATAAAGTCATATCTATATCTTTAGATTAATAAAGTCATATCTATATCTTTGGGCCTCCAGAGGTTCTTATTGACCCGTTCAGAGAGCAGCAATCTGTGGTATAAAAGGGGGCGTGGCCATTTAGTACCTTGAAAGATTATAAAATGATAAACCTTGAATGGGGACAAAACAGCGACACTCAGGCTGTTCTTACATAATAATTCATAAACTATATTAATCGTGTTGATCATGTAGCTCTAATACTTGTATTTATTCTCTAGAAGTCTTATAATGTCGACGTTACGGTAACAGAGAGTCATGTTCTGTGAACATTCACACATTGTTCTCGTTAGTTGACTACGAGTCTGAACATCTTAGCCTCATCGTAGTCAAAGAAAACTATTTTAAATATTTTAGTAAAGTTTTAGTGAATAAAAACTGTTTTAATAATCAGATTATATTGAATATAAATAATATCAGCTTGTTTCTTGATCCAAAGTTCTGATGTTTGACTTAAATCAGTAAGTTATTCCGAGTCCTCGAGACAAAACAGCTGCTTTAAAAAAAATGTTTCTGTAAACTTAAAGAAGAGCTTTTAATATAAATGAGTCTTGATCAGCGTGTTGATCGAGTCACATTGTTTAACATCAGTCATAATAACACGAACACAGCATGAGTCCTCTCCAGGTGTGTCCCCTCCTCCCTTGAGCCCTCGTTACCTATCTGGGGGCCAGGTAAGGTCCAGCGGGACGCCATGACGGAGGGGAAAGACAGCCCGGGGTCCTGCATGCTCACCGGACCCTCTGAACCACCAGAGACAGTAAAACCCAACCGGAGACAAAGGTCCTCAGGTCTGTTCTGGGTCTAGCTTCCTGTCCTCTTGTTGAGGCCGAGCGTCCTCAGCTGTCCACCATGAGTGGAAAGGAAGTGACACAACTCCTTCTCTCATATACGTCCTTTCTGCTCGTCTCTCCGCTGACTTCTTCTTGAGTTTTACTCCACAGCCAGTTCTGTTCTTCTCTAAGCTGCTGCAGAAATCCACTGAAAGCTCCAGAGCAGCAAAGAGCCAGAGGCTTTAAGAGGGTCGACACACACCACAGGGCCCTCTAGTACTCTCCTCCCAGACGTCCCAGCACACACACACACACACACACACACACACACACACACACACACACACACACGCGCAGACACACACACACACACACACACACACACACACACACACACACACACACACACACGCGCGCGCAGACACACACACACACACACGCGCAGACACACACACACACACACACGCAGAAACAGCGAGGACTTCCTCACCAACACAACATCTACTTTCTTGCTCTGATGACCCAGAGAGTTCTGCACCAGAGGCTCAAACTATCCACCTCAGGTCGCTGTTTCTGGTGTAAACTCTTGGTTCGAATCCTGACTGGAATCAGGGGAATAAAACAAAGCATACCACACACAGGAAACACACTCACAGTGACCCCAAATAACACACACACACACACACACACACACACATACTCACACACTCACACACAGCTTGGAGTTCCTCGGCTTTAATCAGCTTACAGGCTTCAGACTTCGTGGCCCCTTTGGGAACAGGGACCACGCTGCAAATATATTCATCACGTGCATGCATGCACTTGTCACACAGTTAATGCAGGACGTCCTGTGGCTGACAGATCATATGCCTCTCACTGCTGTGTGTGCAGTACACTGGAGCGTGCTTTAAAAGCACCAAACAGGTTCGATGGGTTTCATTATTATAGTTAATGAATGAGTCCTTAAATCTGCAGGAGGCAAAGTTTATTAAGAAGGCTGAAGCTTAACTTTGTACTCACGTATGAGCCACAAAGCTGAACGCACTGAGCTACGAGGAGAAGTGGGTTCTGGATTTACTTTCAGGTCTGTCGCGTCACTTTACTGAACAACCAGCCACTTTACAGAGACATGTGGCATCAGTGCACACCTTTACATAGCAGGTGTGTACATGGCACAGATGTACAGTTACCTCTCCGACGGCCCGCGGGAACCGGTTAAGAAAAGATGCTACCACCATTAAGTTCTATTATTATTTATTTATTATATTATATATATATATTATAATATGTATTTATATATTATTTTATTATATTGAGTTCAGGATACTACACACAGACAATGAGATAACGTGACGCACGTCATAGACGGATAGATTGTAACCTGAGGGGTCGGTGTGCTCGTGACGCTCCGCGCTGCCCTCGTCATCGCCGTAGTGCCCCTCTCGGTC
>NW_027466448.1:262500-265000 GCF_050575085.1 Anarhichas minor
ACATTACATGAGTTCCTCACGCATCGTCCAGTAGTGGTCGTCGGTGACTCGTACGGAGGTGTAGCACTGAACCTGACAGCTCATCAACTCTTTTTCAAACACCTCAAGTGAGCGTAAGAACCTGAGGAAGATTTATAGAATGTTGTGGTTTCTCTCCTGCGATACTTCAAAGGCTTGGTGTCCATAAACACAGAGTATTATGGAGGTAAGCTTCATATTACTGGACAAACTGTGCTTGTGTGCATTGACCTGCATTGTTTAGTAGGGCTGAGCACAGCCGTGCCCCGTGGTCGCACGCCCGGCCAACAAGCAATCAGTCAGTGGAGCCCCTGGAAAGAGGCCAGCCGGCCCCCCGTCAATACAACGCTGGCAGAAGCTCACTGGCTTCCTGCAGCTGGTGATGACCAGAGACTAAGAGTGTTAGATCACTTCTGATGCATTTATACGTAATAAAGAAAGGTTGAACACATTATGATTACTGTGCAGTACATATTTGTGAAGTATTGAGAGATAAACTGAAATATCAAAGCATGTAGAACATAACTTAAACATATTATAGTGCAGTAAACTGCATTCTCACGAACATGTTTAGAAAACCTGCAGAGTCTCAAAAATAGATTTCATTCGTCACCAAAACAAGAACCAGTTTTCTTTTTAGTGAAGTGATGTTTGATGCGGAGAGTAAACAACATGTTTTTATCTTCATCACTTTGTTTTTATTTAAACAGAGAATCAGAAGAAAACTTTAAAATGTTATCTTTTTATTTTTGAGGACTTTTGTGTTCAGATTGTTCAATAAAAGAATGTTGGAAATAATTTCCTTTTATTTTATTTTTTTTAATTCTACAAACGATTTGTTTTATTTTAACAGAATACTGGAAGCAGCAGAAACTACACTTTAATATCTGTTATACATATGTATAATAATATGTATAATAATGATACATATGTATAATAATGATACATATGTATCATTATTATACATATGTATCATTATTATACATATGTATAATAATGATACCATTATTATACATATGTATAATAATGATACATATTATGTATAATAATGATACATATGTATCATTATTATACATATCATTATTATACATATGTATAATAATGATACATATGTATAATAATGATACATATGTATAATTATGATACATATGTATCATTACAGCATATTTTCCTCTTGAGGTGCAGCTCTGCTCATGAGGGAAATAATCTCCTTTTCAAGACAAAATGAATAAAACTAAACTTAAAG
Organism: Anarhichas minor; assembly: GCF_050575085.1. Taxonomy (NCBI): domain Eukaryota; kingdom Metazoa; phylum Chordata; class Actinopteri; order Perciformes; family Anarhichadidae; genus Anarhichas; species Anarhichas minor. The sequence continues at coordinate 263,765 of NW_027466448.1, forward strand.
ATCTGCAGATTGATATTTTATTCATCTATTAACAGTTTCCTCCAAACTAACGATTGTAATTCTACGTTGGGTCTGACTCAGTCGTTTGAACGAGTCTGACTTCAAACATCACAGATGTTTTCATGCAGCTGCAAATCCAACAAACAAATCTCACATCGTAACAAACAACGTAGTGAAAGTTTATGACTTACCGGACGGGAACGACGAAGCTGAGACAAACCCAAAATGAAGAAGATACCTCAGTACTTTATAATGTCAAAGTATCCTAATAAAGCACAAAAATATACTTAGAGTAACAAATATTTCAACAACGTTCTGAAAGAAATCTAAAGAGTTAAACAACGAAGAACTGCTCTCAGTGACTGTTCAGACAATCTGAGTATCGGATACTGGATGCTGCTGCAGTGTGTGTGTGTGTGTGTGTGTGTGTGTGTGTGTGTGTGTGTGTGTGTGTGTGTGTGTGTGTGTGTGTGTGTGTGTGTGTGTGTGTGTGTATGTGTGTGTCACTTAAAATGCAATTTATATACACATTATACAATATAACAATATGCTGCAGAGGAAGAAGATACATCAGACACACGTCATACTTTGAATTGGATTTATTGAACATAATAATAATGTAGAATATATCACCAGACTGATCCTTTAACATCTTTTAAATATAATTACATACAAACTCATCCTGATGACGATCGATGAGGCAGCTAATTGATTGACGTTCACCTGCTCGCCACACGGTGGAGCCATAAACACCTGCACCGTGTCACCGCTAGAGGGCGCTGATGAGCTGCTTTAGTGTTGAGTGGACAGAGCGGTGCATGATTACTGAAACCTGCTGACACAGCAACATAAATCAAACACATGAATCACTTTGTGTGATCTACAGACTGAGGCAGAACCTTCTGGGATTAAAATAGATTCATTAGATATGATATTAGATATTAGATATTAGATATTGATATTGTTTATATATATATATATATATATATATATATCCATCCATCCATCCATTTTCCACCGCTTATCCGGGGTCGGGTCGCGGTGGCAGCAGGGCAAGCAGGCCGACCCAGACCTCCCTCTCACCGGCAACATGTTCCAGCTCATTCTGGGGGATCCCGAGGCGTTCCCAGGCCAGCTATATATATATATATATTAGTATTATATTTAGTACTGTTGTATTAGTATTATATTTAGTACTATTGTATTAGTATTATATGTAGTACTATTGTATTAGTA
>NW_027466448.1:270000-322500 GCF_050575085.1 Anarhichas minor
ACGCTCTGTGATGCAGAACAGCATTCTGGGTAAAACACAGCGACAGATTAACGCATCCATGAGATTCTTCACAGTTCTGAGTGTTGCGTGTCGTACGTTCTGACGCTGTTAGACGCGTCACACTCGGATGGGATCGGAGAAAATTTCTGTGATACTTTTGTGCCAAGTTTCTCACCTTACTTTCCTGTCACGTTATTTTGCGCAGCGTTACTTTCGCGCCGCGTTTCTCTCATGCCACATTACTAAAAGAAAAACATATAATTAACACATTAAGATACTTAAATGGCAAGTACTCCTTCTCCCTCATTAAAAAGTCCAGAATATATGCAAAATCATTCCACAGTGACTGATACAGAAAGTCCGTCGCCTCTTTTATGGGAATGTTTTCTTTTTGTTTTTTCAACTTTTTGTAATTTGTGTTTTTATGTGATGAAATGTTTCCGCCATCTTGGTCAGAACCAATTTATACCTCAGATCCAAGATCTCAGTGGGATTATCCTGATAGATAAAGACTAAATAGAAAATAAATGAATTTAAACTTTGCAAGTACATAATTCTAAATATTTTTGAATTTTTTTAAATAATTTTATCTGCTTACAGCAACATTGCAGTGTGTTATAAACCATATATTTAATATTCATATACTGTCACCTGTTGTGGACATTATAACCCATCACATTACATAAAACAACATCCAGATGGACTCAGATTGATCTAATCCTGCTGAGTCCTGATACATTATTTCGCATTTCAGAGTCCTACAGAGTGATTTCCAATAGCTGATGTCTGCCAGACACGAGCGGGAGGAATCATTGAGTGTGTTTATGGGGAAGCGGTGAGTGAGTGAGTGAGTGAGGGGGGGGGGGGGGGGGGTGTTGCGGGTTAAACAGCCTGAATACCGTCAATGATTTGCGCGCTGCTTCGTGTTGTTTTTGGTGCGTTTTGGAGCGCGCGGCTCCACGGTGCGTAAAACGGCTCCACCACAACATGTGGGAATTGCACTTTTTACATTTGCACTGCTCCTCTTCCTCCGAGACAGATATCCATTCCAGTAACAGGACTCTGCTCTATTTTTAACACCCAACACGCTGGTGTCCAGAAAGATGGACCCTCTCTACCCTCTCAACGCCACCGATGATTTCAACGCCACGAACGGGACGAACGTCTCCGGTAACTCCAGCGACGGCTTCAACCAGTTCGTGCAGCCGGCGTGGCAGATCACACTGTGGGCTGTCGCGTACTGCAGCATCGTCGCGGTGTCTGTGGTTGGAAACATGGTGGTCATCTGGATTATTCTGGCGCATAAACGCATGAGGACCGTCACCAATTACTTTGTGGTGAGTGCTGCGTGTTGACTGCTTTTCAATAAGAAGTCAAGTTCTTCTTCTCAACTTTTTGAACTGTTTGGGATGGTTTTCAGTTCGTGTCTCCACTAAAGTGGAATTTATTTAGAACTCTTGATGAAAACAAATCAGGTGCATCCATGAACTGTCAACACAGAGAGGATGAAAACAAACTGCATCAATCCTTCATTGAAATACATTTTCTAAACCAAATAAATACAATGCTGCTGACTGCACTGTCCGGGCTAATTAGGTGAGTTAATGCATCAAACTCTCTTCACTCCTACAACAACAACACAACAGTGCTTAGTGTTTGACTCTCTGGAGAGCATCAGGGAGGACTTATCAGGAAGAGAAGTAACATGATGCATCAAATGACTGAAACATACCAGGAAGTGAAAGGGGTTCTTAAATTTACTGTCACATAAGACAAAGAAAAGCATAAAATCATCATATTTCTGAAGCTAATTTTGGCATTTTTGCTTGAAAATCTTTCGTTTGACTAATTTAATCAAATTTGAGCTCCTCACAGTCCGGCCCAAAAGCCCATATTCAGAACAGCATTGACAGTAATTCATAATGTGTTTAGAGTTCTTTCATATTAAACCTTTTTTTATCAAAGGATGCAAATTCAAAGACTTCTTTACAGAACAGGCTCAAACATAAAGTGTTTAGTATATAATACACATATATATATATATATATACACATATATATATATATATATATATATATATATATATATATACACATATATATATATATATATATATATATATATATATATATATATACATATATATATATATATATATATATATATATATATATATATATATATACATATATATATATATATATATATATATATATATATATACAGAAGGTAGATATTATCCATACATGTGTTCCTCTGGCAGCTCTTCCTCTCAGGTTGTATTCTGTCTGCAGCAACCAATCAGATGCATTAGTTTGTATTTGTTAGCAGGGAATCTGCAGGTGTTAAAAAAAGGATTGAATTCAGTTTCTTCTACAACAGAAGCACTTAGAAGATATTAGAAACATCTAGATTGAATCTACAAAAAGTCAATAAACCTTCCCTTGAGACTTCATACACTTACTAATGTTGTCGTGATGGCGGATGGTTCTCTGGAGGCCTGTCGATCTGCATTTGTGGAGTTTCATTCAGCTCCATCATGCCTGCAGCAAACACCGACCAATACAGCAGCTACAGCAGAGGAAGCTCAGCGTCTTATAACGGACTAGTGTTGATCATTTGGTTCATCTTCTGGGCCAGTTTGCATTAATTCAAATGAAATCATGAGGAATTGTTTTTACTGCTGATCTGTGCCTCCTCAACAACAGGCTCACAAACAAACAGCCGTTAGAACGCCAGAGCTCCATATGACCAATGACCTCTGCATCACCACCCAATAGACTTCCAGATGAAGTCGGCCCTTGAAAGTTTCCGCCAAGAGATGTCAAGCTGTAACAGAGACTATCACCTGGAACTCGGCTTTCTTCCTCAGAAACCGAGATGTGAAAAATGAACTGTGCGTCTCACGGGATGAACACAAACTCATGAATGGATTCCTGAACTGGCCTACCGGGCTCAGGCCCAGGGGCTCAAAGTCAACAACGTCAAAGAGACCAAGAGAACTACAAAGAGACACAAGATGACCACAAAGAAAGACCTAACAACAATAAGGAGACACAGAATGACCGATAAGAGAAACAAAACAACTACTAAGAGATTCAAAATGAACATAAAGAGACACAAAATAACTACAAAAAGACACCAAATTACCAGAAAATGACACTAAACTACTACAACAAGACAAAACAACTACAAACAAACACTAACAACTACGAAGAAACACAAAACAACTACAAACAAACACTAACAACTACGAAGAAACACAAAACTACAAAAAGACACTAACAACTACGAAGAAACACAAAACAACTACAAAAAGACACTAAACAACAAGACAAGACAAAACAACTACGAAGAAACACAGAATGACCACAAAGAGAGATAAAGAAAACTAACATTTGTTTTTCCCGTTTAACTTCCGTACATATTCTTTATGAAATGAGGTCCAATGGTGGGACACCGGAAGAGGCGAGACTTGTCCTCTCTATGGACTCGAAAGACGAGGCAGACGTGCTTGGAACTACTGACAATCATGTGATATGATAATAACTCAGCGTAGGCCCGATTGTTCCAACCGGTTTACCTTTAAGTCTCTATACTTTGATCGGTCTGAAACATTTGTGAGATGGTCTTAAAGTCAACTTGGTGAACCTGCAGAGACCCTGGTCAGCGTTACATGTGGTGCAAGTAGATATAAAATGACAGACTGGTCAAAGAAAAGTCGTTGTTTTAACTCCAACATGTCTTTTGCATGAAGAACAAAAGTCATGCATCTCGTTTCTCTTCCAGCAGATAATGCAGAGAGATGGTTTGTTGTCCTGTTTGTAGGTTCTGATGCAAACAACTCTTCCTTCGCTCTCCTGCAGGTGAACCTGGCCTTAGCCGAGGCCGCCATGTCAGCATTCAACACGGTGATCAACTTCACCTACGCCGTTCACAACGAGTGGTACTTTGGTTTGGTGTACTGCCGCTTCCACAACTTCTTCCCCATTGCAGCCATATTTGCCAGCATTTACTCCATGACGGCCATCGCTCTGGACAGGTGTGTGTGTGTGTGTGTGTGTGTGTGTGTGTGTGTGTGTGTGTGTGTGTGTGTGTGTGTGTGTAATGAGACTATGTGTATTTAGATAAACGTGTTTATACTGTAAATAAACATCTTAAATCCTACAGAAGCCAGAAATCTTTCCACCACAGGACTGACCCCTCACTGTATATTGGTGCAACATGGAGGAGATGTTATTTAATATAAAGGCTGTTTCATAGTTTCTAACTGACATTGTTCTATGAGAGGTTATGAAGAAGAAGAAGAGAAAGTCTGCAGCCATTCTAGTGGTTCTGTGAGGCTGTACTTAACGCTAGCATGCTCCCAGTAACAATGCTAACATGCTGATGTTTAGTGGGTATAATGTTCACCATGTTCACCCTCTGATTCTACTTTCATAGATTATTTCATGAATTGCCATGACACTGGGCTCAAACAGAATATTTGAAGTCTTCATATGTTGATGTTTCAGTTCATCACTATATGTCATGGACATTTGCAGAAACCTGAAACTTACTTGAGTAGTTTACAAAAACATTTATTTTGTTACTTACTGTACATGATCTCAGATGGTGGTTGAGAGCGGTGACGATAGCGAACGTCTTGGGCGGTGCATCTAATCAATGTTGTGAGAAAGATCAAGTTAATTATCACGTTAAAAAAATCGGGACAATTGGCAGATCTAAAGGTCCTTGAATGCAACAACTGGGAATATTCAGAATGATACAGAAACACAATATTATGTGTAAAAATGAAAGCAGCAGATTGTTGATCCCCTATGTTAACGCTGGCTTCAGGTCTCTAGTTGACTTTCACAACGCTGTGAAATGAGTAGAAACCAACGGCTGCCTGGGAGAGATCAGGGAAATTAAAGGTTTGAAAAATGGTGCAAAATAATGTAAATGATATACAATTATGTATTGTAACAGAAAATGTCCCCACATGTTAGATACATGGCGATCATCCACCCGCTGCAGCCGAGGCTGACCTCCACAGAGACCCGGGTGGTGATCACGGTGGTCTGGATGCTGGCTCTGCTGCTGGCGTTCCCTCAGTACTACTTCTCGTCCACCACGCTGCTGCCGGGACGCACGGTCTGCTACATCGACTGGCCCGAATACACCACGGTGGACTTCAAGAAGATGTGAGTACCTGGAAGGGGCGAAGCACAATATTAGGCCTCTGAAAACCTGAACCATTCATTGACTTTAAGGAAGTGACTGTACATTAGAAGTGCACGTACTCGTCATCACGTCACACATTGGTTTATGGTCTGCGTTTTGGCCGTCGCCATCTTGGATTACGGCGATCGCCATGTTGTTTTTTTGATAACCAGTGAACAGGAAGTGACCATATTAGGACTGAGGAGGAGTGACGGAGTTTGCCGCCTGTTCTGGCTCCGTACTGAACACACTCAAACATGTCATTGATTTCTAATTTCTAATTCAAGAAAGCAAATTCGTTTTTCTTCCTCAAAAAATGTTGCACTGTTTCTTTAAGGCGGCAATAATCAGCTTTCAGCCAGATGGACACACACATCCTTGGTTACCAAGTTTTGGTAAACTTGGGCTGCTACGGTGTTCATTTATATCCTTAAAAATAAATATGTTTAGGCTGCTGGTATATTAGATATATGATGATGAGTAGTAGTTCATGCTTATTAATTATATATCCTGTGGCTGCAACACACCCTTGTGGGTAATAGAGTTCAGGATACCTGCTGCAGCCTGGAAGAACCAGTGCAATAATCATTCTTTTGAGGGATTAATATAATATATGAAAATAAACAGACCCTGCAGCTGAAATGACTCCTTCCTGTTCAGGTGACAAATCCGTCTGTGAGGGTCGTCCTCAATTTCTTCAGGAAATAATCTGCGGCGCTAAAAGCGGGAAAAAAAATGAGCATTTGATGAATTTGCATCCAAAAGGAGAGTCTTATGTCGTCTTATGTCGTCTTATGTCGTCTTATGTCGTCTCTGACGGCCTCCAGAACACACCTGCTCAACCTCTCTGCACATTAAAGCATCTTTCATTTAGTGGGCCGGATTCCTTTGGGCCGAGCTCCGGAGAAGAGAAACCATTTCCACATGTTGGTGTTGGTGTGTGTGTGTGTGTGTGTGTGTGTGTGTGTGTGTGTGTGTGTGTGTGTGTGTGTGTGTATGTGTGTGTGTGTGTGTGTGTGTTTATTCATGTATGGAAACATATAGTGATGATCCGATAGGAGACATCACACAGATCTCAGTTGGCAGAGTGTAAAGTTTTCAAACAGTAGAAGCAAAAATCGAAATGCTAAATACTGGCCTGCAAATATTATATGTAAGAAAGGTAAGAACAGAAGGACTGGATCTGGTCTGCACTGCCTTTGTCAAGATTGAAAGGAGCAATAAAGTTTGCTGTCTTGGTTGAGACCAGGCGGGGGACATTAAGGGGAGGTTTCATGGGGGACGAAGGGGACATTTTCCCTAAATTTATGTGTCTGTCAGACGGTCTGAAGGGAATACTACCACAGCAGAGCAATAACGTGATAACAGACTACGGGACAGATTGACTTCATACTCATTAAATAACTAATCTACTCTCATAATATTAAGACTTTTTGTCTCAAATATTACGACTTCAATTTCATTTAGTTATGACTTTATTTTCATAATATCACAATTTTTATGTTGAAAAATTCTGACTTCATTCTTATTAAATTACAAACTTATTCCCATAATACTACGACTAAATGAGAATAAATATTTGAAAGCAATAGTTAATGGCCGACAGCCTCACTGCATTATATTCCAATAGATTTACACCATAAACTGATGCAGAAACACGTTACACACAGAAATAGTGGAACCTCTGTGTCTTAACACTGGCAGGTCGACACGACACATTATCAATACATCTTCCCTAACCTCCTCTCATCTCCCAGATACTACGTGTGTGTGACACTGCTGATCTACTTCCTGCCCCTCGGCATCATGGGATGCGCGTACACGATCGTGGGTGTCACCCTCTGGGCGAGCGGGATTCCCGGAGACTCCTCTGAACGCTACAAAGAACAGCTGATAGCCAAACGGAAGGTGATGCACGCACACACACACACACACACACACACACACACACACACACACACACACACACTTTTGTCTGCTATGCTCTTTCTCTAAACACCCTCATTTAGTTTAATGGTTTTTAAATCCCCCCCCCCCATGAAAACCAAAACAGTGAAAAGATTACTCTAAACCCGCTGTACTCTGTCTGCGGCAGGTGGTGAAGATGATGATCGTGGTCGTGTGTACGTTCGCCGTGTGCTGGCTTCCGTATCACATCTACTTCCTGCTGCACCAGTTCTTCCCCGAGTTGTTCGAGCAGCGCTACATCCAACAGGTGTACCTGGCCATCATGTGGCTGGCCATGAGCTCCGCCATGTACAACCCCGTCATCTACTACTGCCTCAACAGCAGGTAGGAGGGGTCGTTTTTAATACCCCCCCCAGTCAAAATGACTCGCTGTCTGTTCCTCTGTCTGCTCGTGTGGTCGGTAATCCGTGTTTGTGTCTGTAATCCCTCTTTAATCCGCCCTGTTGTCAAATATTTTGTCGTCCACTCGGCAGGTTCAGAGCAGGTTTCCAGCAGGTGTTTTGTTGCTGTGCTCCCACCGACGGAAAGGAGGAGCTGGAGCTCAAGTCACCGCGCTACCTGCAGACACAGGTGAGGGTAAGACACACAGGTCCAGAGGGTTCTGTTTCTGACGGAGGATTAGAAGCTGCAGTGTACTGGATTCAGGGCAAAAAAATACCTCCTTCAGCTCAGACTCCAGCAGAGACCGGTCCACCGCGGACGGACCCAGACCCTCCAGCAGAGACCGGTCCACCGCGGACAGACCCAGATCCTCCAGCAGAGACCGGTCCACCGTGGACGGACCCAGATCCGGCTGCACCTGCAGCCTTGGACCTGCAGTTGGAGCTCCGGAGGGAGGAGGAGAGCTCAGCTCCCGGCAGCAGCGTCTCCTCCTCCTCCAGGAGCAGAGCTTCTCCTCTCTGGGAGCCGACACCACTCTGCTGGAGGCCCAGGACGTATTGCTGGACCCGCTGGAGGGAAGGGAGGCACGGGAGAACCAGGACTGAGAGGAGCAGACTGTCAGACCCTGCTGCAGTAACATGAGAGGTTCTAAAGGGAGTCTGGTGCTCAGAGACACTACCGTAACATTAAAGAAAAAGAAGGTGGTATTAAATTCACGACTCTTCTTCCCATGAGTGAATCCATCTCTGACTTTTGTATTTACAGGTGAGCATCTACCGAGCCAGTCGGATGGAGACCGTCGTCTCCACCGCCGTCCACCCTGCAGCAGCGGAGCAGAAGAGGGCAGAGCTGTCGTCCAGCCTCCCTCACAGCCAGCCTCGCCTGGAGGTCACGTCCAACGGCTCGGGCTCAGAGACCAAGACCCCCGACGGCGGCCCCTCACAGTAGAGCAAACACCCATCAGGTGGCGTGGGAACACAGGGTGGACGGAGCGGCGGCTCAGACCCGCCGATCGGCTCTGCGCCGTTCTTGAAGAGGCTGTCGTGCTGGTCGAGTGCTTTATGTAGCCGGGATGTTTTGATCTAACCAGCGAGACAAGTGCATTAACACCACGTGTCAGTGGTGTGGGGAACTGTCCAGGAAGTGAAGACCAGTGGTGGAGGTACCTGCTCTTTACTCGAGTGTTTCCATTTTTATGTTACTTTCAACACATTCTCACTCCCAACTCGAAACGATGATGCGCTTTCGTGCACGTTTTTTTCAAAATAAACTTCCTATTCACAGGAAACAGCATGTTGTAGTTTGGGTTAAAGTGAGTGTGTTCGTTACGTAGTTATGAATGTGTTAGGGCCACGTAGAGGGTCACAGGGCTGCTGACCAGGCTGCAGTATTTGGTGACTTGTTACTTTATACTTCTAATATTCTGCTGCACTATTTATCTGACAGCTGTAGTTATTGGTTACATTTCAGATGTCACAAGAATCAGCCTCGAATTGGAGCTTTTTGTCACATTTCAAAGATCAGTTTATAAAGGTTCTCAGATGGTTTCATTTAAATAACCGTTCTGAGGTCCAGAGGTCAAAATATTCAATATTTCTCCTTCTTCTTCTCTTTAATCTTCTTCTGCTTCGCCTTCTTCTTCTTTTCCTTCTTCCTCTTCTTCTTTTCCTCCCTCTACTCCTTCATCTTCTTCACACCTTCTTCCTTTCCATGTTCTCCATCTTTTTCTTCTTCTTCTTCTTCTCCCTCTACATCTTCCTCTATTAATCCTTTCTCAACCCCTCATATTTATCTGGTGATCCTATAAGTAAAGTAAAGTCTTCTTCGTGCTTCTGCTGTAAACACACAGTTAGTTTCTTCTGAGCTGTGTCTCCTGGTAGAATCGGTAGAAAACCCCGTTGGTGAAACATCTCTCTGGTCCGTTCCATCGCTCACCATGTGAGCCGCTCTGACATTTGACCCCCAGCATTCTCGGGCTGGTTTTGGAAAGCGCGACCCTCCACTTCGCTTGGTAACCAGGTCGCGACAAGTTTGTGACGCTGTGTGTGTGTGTGTGTGTGTGTGTGTGTGTGTGTGTGTGTGTGTGTGTGTGTGTCGCACCTGTTGGCCAGGATTAGCCCGTTGTTTTGACAATGAGTTGAGCAGAGTTCACTCAGCCAAATATAGAAGTCTGCACATACTATCGATGAAGTCCTGAGAGGAGAGAAGAGGACAAGAAAACACGAGGCGCTTCACCGCCGCACGCCACCCAAAGCATCCGTTCACAAGCCGCGGGCCGGTGAAGCTGTACGTCAACGGTGAAGAATGAGGCTATTTCAGCAGACAACAGCTGCAGTCACATGACACGGGTTCTCTGCTCTGTGTATTGTTGATGTGAGCGCATGTGGAGCACACAGAGGACCAAATGTTATCATGTCATGATGACGTGTTGTCTTTTACTTGTTCAGTGTTATTTACAGGAGGTGCACGAGAAATCATGTGCCATTGACTTTCATGCATTTCAGCAACAAAGATGAGTGGTTATCTGGGTGAAGCGAACCCTTTAACGTGTCTTTAAATGGTTACGTCGGTATTTTTCAGCGCAGACTCTATTTTCTCATGTTTTTGTGACTCAGAAGCGAATGGGGACAACAGGTTTTTAAATTGGTCCGGTACTGAAGGAGAAAGCTGCTGACAGCAGCCGCTGAACGGGCCACAAAGTACTCGCCTCAGTGACATTTACGTCCACTAAAAGTGTTTGTTGTTGCCGCTGACAGGCTCAGAAGTGTCGGACAAAATGATGGAAAGAACCCCACAGAGAAATAAAACGTTTCTCTTGATCTTTAGCTTGATCCGACTGTCTGTTATTGTGTGTCTCGCTCAAGGAGAAGTCTCGTTCTGAAAATGTGTTTTATTGTGTAGCAAAATAGGACGACAATCTGCATTGTTGTTGTGCAACAACAATAAAAACACTAAAACAAATATGTACGATAAAACTGATTAAGAATGAGAGAGCTGTGCAGTTTTGTGCAGAGGGTGCAAAAACTAAAACTAAAAATAATGATGTAATTAAACTGCGTGTTTCCTGTTTTTCCTTTTCAAAATAAAACTAATAAGAGAATAGAGATGAGACGCAACTTGAGCAGAAAGCTGGCCATTAAGAACTAACAAGTGTTCCAGTAGTGACATTTAATATAGAAAATAAACCTCTTCTCTGTCATGGTTTTCATTTGTTTTGGGACAAAACGTTATATTTTAAAACATGATTATATTCATGTGAAACCTTTTAATCAATGATGCAAAGATAAATGTAGTGAAGAAGTACAATATTTCCCTGGAAAATGTATAGTGGAGTAATAGTATGATAGGTAAGTACAGTTAAATAGCATAAAATGGTTGTACTCTGTAAAGTACAAGTACCTCAAAACTGTATTTAAATACACTGTCACTGCCAGAATATACAACAGTAAATGGAGAGATGTGGCTGCAGCTTCTTAGAACTATTTGAATATTTGTGTATATGTTATTTGAGAGTATTATGGGACAAACATGCCTCCGATAGCCTCAATATTTTCTTCGTGTTTGCTAGTTGTGATGTGTTTCTCTGATGATCTTGTAAAAGACAAGCAGGGCTGGAAACACTCGCGTCTCCACAGCTCCACCTGGCTCCTCAACCGCAAACTGGTTTCTGTGAACAGTATCAGAGAACACGCAGGCTGAGAGGGAAGCGTGAAAGATGAACCACAACCTCCACTTACCTCCCAAATCCACAGCTCATCCTCGAGTGTCCGACAGTATAGAGGAGCTTCTCTGGAGGGATTCTGTTGTGTGTTGACATGACAGCAAACTGGGAAGACCGGAGCCCCATATGTTGGTTTATGGACTCTGTTGAGGACTGAAGACGCTGTAGGATGTGAAACACCTCCCAACAGAACAGAAGGTGATGTGCATGATGTTGAAGCAGAGCTGGAGGCTGAGCTTAAATTCTTCCACGGATCTGAATTCTTACTTTGTTGATTTAAATGACAGGAAACCTCTTGAATACTTTTTAACCCTTTGTGCTTCACTGGGGACATGTTTCACCATTTTAAGTTTCCAATGATGAGCCTTTGTTAGTGAATCTGGCATAAAGAACTCAACCTCAGCTGCTACAATAACTCGACAGTAAAGTGTGTAAAGTACAGACACTCGGACCAAAGAGGACAACATGTCTCCATTAAACCAGGTCTGCAGGTTTCCATCCAGAGCTCCGGCTCCACACCTGTGGTTTCTATGTTCCACTAGATTGAGACATGTTCTCTTGCTGACTACAACACACATCTTTATTCCTCATTTCCTGCACAAAATATAAAAACGGATGAAAATCAGTGTTGTTGCTCATCATTGACATATTCTAGAAAAAAGCAGTTAGTTTACAGAATATAATTCTATTTCTGTCTTAATAAAATGTATAATTAAGAATTAAATGATACAATGAGCGTATTACAGTCCTGCAACAGCCACATATACATAAACTGTGTTATTTATGTCATCGCATTTAATTCATTGATTTCTGTCAATGAAATAACACAAACATGTATAAAGCAGCCGCATCTTTTAAAATGTGTGTATATATATATATATATATATATATACACACATATACACACACTATATACTGTATATATTATAACATATAACAAGAAGCCAACAGGGAAGACTTGTACCAGACTTTGACTTCTAACATCTGAGAAGATAACGGTGAGATAAAGAGGTCACATTGCTCCATCTGTGAGCTGCTACACAACACTGTGAAGTCATATAACAATAAATAATATGATACAATCGGATATATTTGGAAATCAGAGAGAATACAGGCAGGTTTGGTTCCTCTTCAAGTCTCCTGCTGATATTGAAGCGCTCGCAGCTTGTTTTCGTTCTAGAGGACGGAGCTCAGCATGATGTCATCTGTACATTGAGCTCAGACCTTAAACACACAAACTATACAAACGGACTTCATCAGAGACGTGTTGCTGAAGGACGGTGAAACAGAGCGAGTTAACAACATCCACAGTGAACTACTTCACAGTGCAGCTGCACAATATCTCCACATATCAGGACTCTGACATGGTGTACTCAGATCCTTTACTGCAGTAAAACTACTAATACTACACCGTGGAAGTACTCCACTGCAAGGAGAAGTCATGCATTCAAAAGCTTGCTCGTTTCAAACATCTTTCGCTCCTCTGCTGCGTCAGGACAGTGTTGAGGCAAATACTGCGACCCCAACTATTGGATCAGTCTGACGAAGTAGTAATAAATCAAGAGAGAAGTAGAGTCATTTTCTCATAGACTTCTATACAACCAGGAGTCGCCCCCTGGTGGACACTAGAGAGAATGCAGCTTTAACACATGGAGCATCAGGATTAACCTGAGACAGATAAAGGTTCCTCACTGTCACTTTAAGTAGCCGACACTAGTCAGAGAGGGGTCATTATTGATGGATTCAACAAGCAGCTGTAAAGTAACCCAAAAGTTTGTTGGTCTTATCTCACGCGTTCTGCTGACTGAAGCATCTCGACACGGACACGGCTTCAAAACATGCCTCTGTGGGTAATGACCTCATCGACCCCACAAAGAACGATGAAAAAACGCTGACTAGACACAAACCTGATTAACGCATTGATCTCTGTTATGACCCAACGGTGTCTCAGTCAGCAGGCTGCTGAAGCTGCTACTGAGGTCACGTCTTCAGGTCTTCAGGTCTTCGTCTCACCTTCTTCAGTTAGAAGCATGCGGAGTCTGTATTTGATCAGCTGATTACAGTGTTATTTAGAAATTTATATACTTTAATAGATCAAATAGAAACTTTATCAATATCGAAGGAAATTCTTGCTCCAGAGTTTGATCAAAGATTAGAACAGAAAAATAACACATTTTATATATATGAACATATATAAACAATAGAGTAATAAAGATAAAGTGTATAAGAAGTAATACTGACACCGACGCCTAATAGATAATAAAATAGAAGTAATATTGTGTAAGATATTGAGTGCAATATTTTCAATCATTTTGAAAAGTAATAAAAAGTTATATTGCACATTATATTGAATGCAACTTTTATTTTTAGCAGAATTTCTTTCGGGTTGCAGAGAGAAGTCTGAAGCGTCATTTAGACCGAAGTGTTAATAAAGTTTACAGAAACTAGGGTTGAAGAGTTCACTAGAGACGCTTCGTAGAACTAGTTCTTCACTGTCCAACTTTAAGTTGAAGTGAGTTCATATTTTCTGCAGTCTGTTTAAAACTAAACGACCAAACACAGATCTGTGTATTGATTCTTAAACACTGGGATCAAAGGTCAGCAGGTTAAACACAAACATTCTGCAACATGAGAATAGAAACAATCAACAAATCTCATAAAACTAAGTTCCAGGAGGAGCATTTAATGAATGACGTCATATAGAACGGGTTTATTCAGAACCAACCAAACAGCAGATCAACGACCACGTTGTACAGAGAGCGACTACGTACTCTGGACTTCCACTATTTGCACCGTCTCATCTTCATACGTCTAGAACCACAAAAAGACGAGATCACACGTTCACGAGTAGGATTTAAAACATTTATTACCTCCATGTTTCATTCATTCATTCATAATAAAGGAGCAATTTAGACGGCAGACGTCATCATTCATCTCCGTTTCAAGAAACACATTCACACCTTTACAGAAGAAGAGTTTGATTCTTCTGCTTTAACTCTGCGATCCTGAGAGCACATGGAATACAAGGAGCTGGAGGTCAGTGAGACGACCAAAGGCACGTCGGTAGTAAGGTTCAGTTCACCAACAGTCGGCTGTTTCTGCCCGTGAGTTCCCTTGTTGTTGATGCAGAAACACGTCTTTTTAAATCACAGTAGAAATAACCACAACAGTAAACCTGAGGAGACAAACTATCAAATGTTCCCGATCAGCGCAGATTTACATCGAATACTGAGCAGAGCAACATGAACACGCTGGAGTCTCATTTGTTTTTGGTACAAAAATAAAGAAAAAAGAAAAGTGGTGTTGAGCGACAGATCGTCGTCACTCGTTCCGTCTTCAAGAAGTCGTGGTTACACTCGTCTTTTCAGCACATTGACTGTCAATTCTGTACGCTGCGGGATCAGCCAGACCACATGGCGAAGTGGACTGGACCACAGCCAGTTCAGATCTCAGTGAGGTGTGGACACAATGTGGACACGATGTGGACACAATGTGGACACGATGTGGACACAATGTGGACACGATGTGGACACAATGTGGACACGATGTGGACACAATGTGGACACAATGTGGACACGATGTGGACACAATGTGGACACAATGTGGACACAATGTGGACACGATGCGTGGACACGATGCGTGGACACGATGCGTGGACACGATGCGTGGACACGATGTGGACACAATGTGGACACAATGTGGACACGATGCGTGGACACGATGTGGACACAATGTGGACACGATGCGTGGACACGATGCGTGGACACGATGTGGACACAATGTGGACACGATGGGGACAATTTATCAAAACGAAAGTCTCCGCACAGCGGAGTTGTGATCCGACGCATCTCATCACAAAAGTCGCATTAAAAAAATTTAAAAAACGACAAGTGTAACCACGGCAACAGATAAAACGGCCTGAATCCCGACACGTCGGACGACGTGAAAGCGTCCTCGAGTTTAAACATTTACAGAAGAATAAAACATGTCATCTCTTCACTCAATGTAACGTTTCAGTTCAAGGTACTGGAATAAAGTCAGAGAGTCCACGACACCAGGTGTGTGTGTGTGTGTGTGTGTGTGTGTGTGTGTGTGTGTGTGTGTGTGTGTGTGTGTCATCTTTCAGTAGAGGGTCTCTCCTCTCGCTTGAGGAGCTCTTGTTTCCGTATGATGCGTCGTCCTCTTCACATTCACGTCTCTGTGTTTAGGACCAGAAGAGAGACGGAGCGTTAGGAAGCGTTCAGAAGACAAAAGACTGAAAATCAACAAACACGAGCTGAACACTCACAAGAAAGGGACGGTGCACCAGATCAAAAGAAACCGTCTCAAATACCCGCAAAGAAACGCAGCTCGAACTCTGTCGCCGAGCAGACTGCGTCTCAGTGCTCGTGTGCTTTCTGCACAAACTTAAATCAGCTTTACTATCTGCATAGCGACTCCACCAGAGGGGCGTTCACTGACCTGTGTACATCAGAGAACTAAACGTTCAAACATCTATAGAATATCTGTTGTGAGGCCTTGAGACGAGGAAGATGAGCTGCAAGTGATTCACAATTCAAGAGGAAACTTGTTTCTTGTGAATTCGACGCTCAGACGTTCAGATGAATGTTCAGATCAGAGGTCAGACGTGAGGCCGTTTGGATCCTCACAGAAAACCACTTATTTCATATTCTGACCCGTCATACATCAAAGAGAACTCCTCGATCCTGCATTGAATTATAACAGATCATATTATCACTGTTGTCTTGAGTGTAATAGAATATATACAGCTGCTGTGAGTGAACCCAGTAAACTAAAGGTCTTAATGTCTCAGAACTATTTCAGCACAATAAATATGCAACAATATATTTTAAAGTTGCTTCACGTTGAGAACAGACCTGAATCATTCAGTCATTGAACTTCACTCCACAAATGATCCTCATGAGTCATAAACCTGCATTTACATCACAGTCAATAACTTAAACACGTGAAACAACAGAAATAAAAGCTGCTTCTGATCAAAACTTGCATCGTCCACATTCTCATGTTTTGTCCCATCGATATACATTTGTACATGTTTGTCTTTGTGTGTGAACCCACCTTAATTATTTATATACTTCTTTTTTTCGTGGTCATGAGCGCCTTTTACTCGCTCTTCATCGGAGACCTAAAAGACGACAACATTGTCTTATTATTATTATCATTATTATAATAATAACAGGAAGTTTCTGCAATAAGTTATATTTTAGATTGTGGACATTAGGAGTCGTTTCTGCGTTAACGGATGACATCATGCTGTTAACTAGACGACGTGTGATTGGTTAGTTCAGAGTCTGTTGATCAACATCAAACTATTTCATCTGTAAGCAGCTGTTTTAATGGAGCGATTATCAAGCAGCTGTTTTAATGGAGCGATTTCTAACAACAACTTGAGAACTGGAAATCTGATGAAGCACTTCAGCTCTCAGTTAAAACTGAAAAAGCTGTTTGTGGCTAAAAATCAATAAATAGCATTTAAAAAAATTTAATTAAATTAAATTAATAAAATATTTTGAAGAAATTACAAATATTCTGATTCGTCGTAAAGAAAAACAAATCAAAAATCAAATCAAATCCCGCTGATTACTGCAGCGATGAATCAAGTGATTTCATTAGTCATTAGTGTTCAGATGATGGAGGTCAGAGGTCAGGTTGTTTTACTGACTGCAGGGTTGTCCTCTCCTGTGGAAGTCATCGTCAGATTTGAACGAGACCTCTGCAAACATAAAGCACCAGAAGACTTTTAATCAATTCCTCGTTTAGCTCTTAGCAAACAGGTCATGTGACTTAAGGAGCCACTCGAGTACTCATTAACCGGCTCATTCACAGTATTTATACATCAAGTGTAACTAAAGCTTAAATAATAGGCTTAACCAGGGCGTAGCTTAGCACAAAGACTGGAAACAGAGGGAAACAGCTAGCCAAAGGTAACAAAATCCACCGACCAACACTTCTAAAGATCACGTCTGTCTAATGCTAAGCTAACAGACATGAGCGAGGTATCGGACGAGGATTGTGTGACTTTAAACGGTTAGATTTGTGTTTTTGTCGATGGAGTCTGGTGGAGACGAACATCTTGGGTTCTCCGTCAGAGACGCTGTCTGACAGCTAAGTACTACTAAACTGATAAAGATTCTTTTAGGGGCTAAAATACGTACAAACTTCAGTCTCTCCTTCTTTTAGTGGGAGAACATGTGCCACTGTGCGACATGCAGGTATAACACACACACACACACACACACACACACACACACACACACACACACACTTTACCTTCACTTTGTGATGCACCAGGGAGGCGATGAGGATGGTGGCCAGGCCGAGGGCGATGAAGCCGTACTGCATGAAGTCCATCACAGCCGGGAGAACCACCAGGTTGGTGTGGAACGTATCGAGGATGGGTCCGTCTATGTAGCCGCTCTGCAGCAGGTAAACAAATACAAATACACGACGTGTTACAGGATCAAACTACAGCTTCTCTTTTAGTGAAAGTGTGCCTTATTTTAACAACAGTACAGGTGAGAGCAGCGTTACAACACATTTAACCCCCCCCCCCCCCCAACATGTTCCAGCTCATTCTGGGGGATCCCGAGGCGTTCCCAGTCCAGCTGGGAGATGTAATCCCTCCAGCGTGTTCTGGGTCTTCCCCGGGGTCTCTTCCCAGTTGGACGTGCCTGGAAAACCTCCAGTGGGAGGCGTCCAGGAGGCATCCTAATTAGATGCTGAACCACCTCAGCTGACTCCTTTCGACGCGAAGGAGTAGCGGCTCGACTCCAAGCTCCCTCCTGATGACCGAGCTCCTTACCCTATCTCTAAGGCTGAGCCCGGCCACCCTACGGAGGAAGCTCATTTCGCTTGTAGCCGCGACCTTGTCCTTTCGGTCACGACCCAGAGTTCGTGACCATAGGTGAGGGTAGGAACGTAGACCGAGTGGTAGATTGAGAGCTTTGCCTTCCGGCTCAGCTCCCTCTTCACCAAGACGGTCCGGTGCAGCGCCTGCTTTACTGCTGCAGCCGCACCGATCCGTCTGTCGATCTCCCGCTCCATCTTACCCTCACTCGTGAACAAGACCCCGAGATACTTGAACTCCTTCGCTTGAGGTAGGCACTCCGTCCCCACCTGGAGGGAGCAATCCACCGGTTTCCGGCAGAGAACCATGGCCTCAGATTTGGAGGTGCTAACTCTCATCCCCGCCGCTTCACACTCGGCTGCGAACCGCCCCAGTGAATGCTGGAGGTCATGATCCGAGGAGGCCAACAGGACCACATCATCTGCAAACAGCAGAGAGGCGATCCCGAGACCCCCGAACCTGACGTTCTCCACCCCCCGACTGCGCCTAGATATCCTGTCCATGAAAGTCACGAACAGGACCGGAGACAAAGGGCAGCCCTGGCGGAGGCCAACACCCACCGGGAACGTGTCTGACTTATTGCCGAGAATGCGGACACAGCTCTACTGTCAGCTGCTTCAGGAGACCCCTGGGCCAACCAGGCCTTGAAGGTCTCCTTCTTCAGCTTGACGGCTTCCCTCACCTCCGGTGTCCACCACCGGGTTCTCGGGTTGCCGCCACGACAGGCACCGATGACCTTCCGGCCACAGCTCCTAGCGGCCGCGTTCACAATAGAGGCTTTGAACATTCACTCAAGTACAATTTTGATGTACTTGTACTTTAACTAGCTCTACTATACTAAGTATATGCATTTTCTCCTCTACTACACAAATGACTCCACTACATTTATCTGACATCTTTAAATACTTTACTTATTAATGCATCAATAATTATAACATGTAATATTTAAAATACATATTATTTTAGGGTCTATTTTTGCATAGTGAGTACTTTTTCTTTTGGTACTTTAAGTATGTTTTCATGAGAATACGAACAACGTAACAAAGTATTTCTTCATCAAATAGAAGTAAAAGATCTGAAGACAGTTTATGATTCAAACGAACAGAGATGTAAATATCATATTAAACGATGATCAGTGGACAGAAAGAACTTCTTCCTTCTGTAAAGACACTTTTAAACACTTTCATATTTCAATAAAAAGACAACGTACCTCCTCAAACCAGATCATCGGCATCACCACCTCGGCTATCTTGCCAGTTTCTCTACAAGGACAAAGAAATAAAAACTCAATGTCAGCGGTGAAGAAAAGCAGGAAGTAGCCTCCAGCCTCCCGATATCAAACGATGAACAAACACAATACATGATGAGTGTTTGACGGAGCTCTGGGGACCAGCTCTTACGTAATGGCCGACACTCTCTTCATGTAGAGGTTGAGCTGCAGCCGGATGGACACGTTGAGAGGGACGCCCGTCAGCTGCAACGACACGATGGAATCAGAGAGCAATAAGGAAGGACTTCAAAAAACGACGTGTTCTATACCGTCAATAAAAAGAGTTCCCACGTAACCACACACCGTACACAAAGCAAGGATATCCTCATGTGATGCTTTTGAAGACTTTAAAGGATTACAATTTAGATTTTAGGGTCAAAAACGTCTGGAAGAAAAATACACAAGAGAGACAAGAGTGAGAACAACAACGTCTCACTCTTTAGTGTTCAAGCTTTAACTGCCAAACGCCTTCTTCCAGTTAGTTCTCTTCTCTTTGTACCGCTCCATAAAACACCGCCCAAAAGAAATCCCATTCCTCCTGTTTGTATTAATAAATGCATAACTGAGTGTGTGAGTGATGAGTGAACAAACCTCTGTGTGAACCTTCAGCACACAGAGAGCAGTGAACGTGTAAAGCTTCACAAACAATAACCCGGAAACGTTTTCTACGGTTAAAAAGAGAAACACTGAAGCTGCTCCAGAATATTAATAATCTGTCACATATACGGTGAGAAGTGGATTCTACTGAACACAATAAGAGGTTTGAACAGTGGCCATGGAGTTGATCTGAGATCTTCCCGTGTGTGTTCTCCAGCTGAGTGACTTGGTTCAGAAGCAGCGCCTTCATGACTTCCTGCCAGCTTCTCTTTGGAACGCCTGCGATGCTTCTCGTCCTGTTCTCAACTTGTCGTGCAGCTAAACGTTGCTGAAGAAAGACCGGAACAATTAAAACAGCAACCTGCACAGATGTGTTTTTTAGTTTTTTGTTGTCAGGAAGAAGCAGAAGTCTCTTTCCAAAAAGGACTAGAAACCCGCTAACATCTGGCGTTTGTCGTCAGAGGGAAACAATCACCGTCAACATTCATTCCCCCGACAAAGAGCTCGGCTCCGCCTCACATCGGCAGTGATGGAAACACGACACCCGGGCGATAACTTTCGCCACTTTTCAGAGCTTTTGTTTGGACGTCAGAGCCACGAATTCTGTCCGTAAAAGTGTTTGAAGAGAACAACAACGCACACAGAGGGGATGAGATGTTGATCACACGTCTCGGCCTTCTTGTTGATCTTGAAGAAGGTCTGAAGTGCTTTAAATGATTTAGACACATCAGGGCTAAACTTTGGCTCAAAGTTTTTCCTTCAACGTTTGAAATCGCTTCATAAAATCCCTCAATCATTAACCCGATATCGATGATTCATGCTCTCTTCTTCTTGGAATCCTTTTATACGAGCGGTTACCTGATATGTATCTTTTATTGCAGCTATAGAAAGTTTTCTAACGACACTTAATTTTCAAACAACTGCGATTACGGAGAAATAGCCCAATTTCCAATTACCTTATCACGACGCAGGTTTGCAGCCAACTGTGAGGTTCACACAGAGCAACCTGAATCACGGCAGCGTTACATCAAACCGTTATCGTACAGCAGTAAATATGAGGTCTCCTCTCCAAAAAACAATCAAACCCGGAGATAAATAAACGATAGAAACACAGAATAAAGCAGCTTTAAGCTCCGATAACTTAAGATCCAGACGTCTGATGACTAAAATCCTTCATCTGGTTAAAATAAAGAGTTAAAAACTAAAACTGTGTCGTGCAAATGTGGCTTAAAACTGGACAAAAAGTCAGTTTATTACAACTTCTGGCAGAAAACCACAGCGCTGATATGATCCACTGACAGGCGACCGAATGAAGCGCACCGCTTCCTTCATTCAAATGACGGATTTCTCTGGTTTTAAAATAGTTGGAAACATTTTGGATGATATAAGTACATAACTCAACTAAACACATAACACAGGTCGAGACGTGTTTGGACACAGTTACATGTTGATCCTTTATATCACTACAGAATGCGTTGACACACAATGATCTGATGCGACCTTTCACCCTCTGTCGACCAGAGATTCATCGTTTGTGTCGACAGGAAGATAAAACTCTCCCTTGATAACGACACATAGCACAACGACTGCAGGTCTGCGATACGCAATCAGTGAAGACAACCAGCCGAGCCTCAAGGACACCGACAACACCCCAAGGAAACAACCTCGTGTCACCTGAAGCCTCGTCTTTCACCTGCAGCTTCAGCCTCGTGGACCTCCTCTGGTCGACAACAGATAAATATACAACCATCCCACACAAAGTACAAAGAGCTCACGCTTCAGTGTTCTGATGACTCATAAATGTAACCGTAATAAAACACGTTTTAGAGAGGACGTAATGACGAGCGTGCTTCATTTAGTCGGATTAACTGCTTTAACACATTCTGGGGAAAAAATATCAGAGAAATTTAAATAAATGTAAGTTAAGAGGGAACTAATTATGAAAAGAATCGAGTTGGACTAAATCTTCTAACTTGATCTTATAGACCTAGAGGAGGCGTATCGGTGAATCCTTTTCATGCCATTGATGTGTGCAGGGAGTGTGTGTGTGTGTGCGTGTGTGTGTGCGTGTGCGTGCGCTCACTGGATGGATGTCGATGAAGAGGCCGTGCTCGTCCTCTGTTGGTTTGAGGCCCTGAACGAAGTCCAGCAGCACAGGATCAGCATTAAAGAAGTGAGGATGAGAGATGAAGACCGGAGAGTCTGAAAGATGGAAACTAAGTCATTATTAGGTCACTTTAAGTGTCTGTTGTTGCTATTTTTGCACTTTTTTTTCCAAAATCTCAGGTGTCGAAACTCAAAGACCGTCGGAAAGATGAACATCTGACGATAATGACGGAAAGTTTTGGAGATTGTTTTAAGAAAACATGCTTTCCAATCCTGCCGCTGGGTTTTTGGGGTTCAGAGGGTTAGGGACTTCAATGAGACATCAGGTTCCTTAAATACAGAACGTGTTTGACTCACTGTGCCGGCAGCTGCTGACGTTCAGCAGACCCGACTGCCTGCAGGGGCAGAAGCCCTCGTTGGGAGCGTAATCCGTCCCGTTGGCGAACATGGTCTTGGGAGCGACGTACCGAAACAGAGGGATACCCTTCATCTCTCCATCTCGCTGGTAAACGAGCTCCAGAGATCTGAAAGGACACAAAGAGGTCTGAGGACGCAGAAAAAAAGAGAGAGAGAGACACAGAGAGAGACAGAGAGACAAAGAGAGAGACAGAAAGACAGAGAGAGAGACACAGAGAGAGACAGAGAGACAGAGACAGAGACAGAGACAGAGACAGAGAGACACAGAGAGTCAGAGAGACACAGAGAGTCAGAGAGAGACAGAGAGGTGAGGTTTACCTGCAAGCGTCAGGGCTGTAGAAAGGCAGAGTGGTCTCTCTGGTCATGAAGGGAGGCCACATCTGTCCAGCTGTTCCGTTGATCATGTTGCACTGAGGAGTGTTCCAGGTGCTGAGCTGCAACAACAGAGAGGACAGTGGGTCACATGTAACAGCAGAAGAAGAGTTCTCACAGTGAAACCTGCAGGCGCCGGGTCGTCACCTTCGTCAGGCCGTTCCACGAGTCCACTTTGTGCACTTTCCTGATGTCGTCCTGTCCGGTGTGGATGGTGAACAGGCCGGTGTTGGAGTTGTTGAACTGAATTAAAAGACACAGTTTTGAACACTTTTTAATGCACGAGCTTATAATGCACACAGAGCACACGATGACGTCTTAAAGATGATGTTAACTTCAACACACGTCGTTTATACGACACTGTTCCTGTAGAATGAACATTGGCTCAGAATGAAATGGATCTCAGCGTGCAGGCACCTCGTTCTGACGTCAGGGCGGGGGGGGGGACACATCAAACTGGACTTCATGAACCACTTCAAACACTCACTTCAGCAAAGAGTCCAAACTTGCCCGTGGAGGGCAGCATGCCGGGCAGGTACTTATTGAGGAAGTCCACCAGCCCGCTGTCGTAGCCCCACATCAGCTCCCCCACCGTCTTGGTCAGGAACGGGCCCTCCTTGAAGGTCTTGAAGGTGGCGCTGATCATTAAACGCACGGCGAACGGAAGGTTCTCCATCATGATCGAAGCGCCCTGAAGAAACAAAACGTAGAAAACTAAGGAATCATTGTACCTCTTTATTTACTCTTCTACACTCAGAGTTATGTGAGAGAACACAAGAGACATGTGGAAGAAGGATATTGGGACCCCCTGGCAGAGAGCCACGGACCCCACTTTGAGAACGTGTATCGATGATGACGACGCAGCAGAAATGAAGTCTTACCAGCACCAACATGTTTGGAATGGTGACGACCTCGGACTCGTTCCCTGCAGACATGGACGGCTGAAAGAAGTAGCGTCTGTACTCTCGGTAGGACACCGTCCCGTTAGCGTGGAACGTGATGTTGTCCTTCTGGATGCGCTTCCTGAGGAAGAAGAAGGAAACTATTCTACATCACACTTCTGTCTTGCTGAGGTCTGTCTGAACACTTTCCTCTTAACGTCCGCATGAGAGAAGATCAGAGTTTATTAAATGTTGATGCACTCTCAGCAAAGCGTAGAACAAGAAAGATTTCAGAAAGAAAGTATTCAGGCCTCTGTGCAGGTTTTATGGATAAGGCATTTACATAACGTTGTTTTAGTGCCGCTACCAGCTGACATTATCTCCAGCAGGTCTTCTGCGTCTGATGACCTGGATAACCTCTCAGCTCCACACCTCCACGCCTTCATGCTCCAAATAAAAACTAATATCTGGAAACAACTCCCAGAAAACTGCAGCGCTCACTTCGTTTAGATCAAAGCTGAAGACTTGTTCCATTAAATCATTTCTTAAACTGCTCTGGAGCTTTTATTATTATATTTAACACTAGTAATACTTTTCATTTTATATTCTCTTAAGTGTTTAAATTGTATTTAAAATGTCCTTTTATAACATGTTTCTTTTGCACTTCATTTGTTTATGTTTTATGTAAATCATGTCGATTATTCGTATTATTTAATTCGTCGCCACGCTTCTGAAACCAAACCTCCGTCCTTCGGTTCAAAGTACACGTTGTACTCAGAATACTACGCCTGTGATACAGTGATGATAAGAGGATGAAGATTAGATTAGATGAGGAAGAAGAACACAAACTCTTCCACTAAATGTGGTGAAAGAACAAAAACTCTCTCAGTACTGACTGAATATCTCTATTGTTATTTAAACAAAGTAAACAACTTCAAATATCAAATCAAATATTTTATAAATTATTGTAAAGAGACTTCGTTATTATTAATAACATCATGAGTTCACTGGTTAAACTGAGCTTAACTTCATAAAGAGTTTAGAACTAAAGTCCTGATCACGTAAACATTACAACGGCTGATCAGCTGACCTGATGAGGTCATTACAGCAAACATTACGAAAAACACCGAGGACCAGATTAGATAAACCGAGTTTACTTAACACCAGGAGGTTAATTAGACCTCTGACTTCATGATAAGATTATTCAATATCGCTCCGGGTGAACGAGCCGGATATCTCTTCTTCCTCTAGAGCGCCATTTAAAAACACTTACACTATATATATAGATATCTATATATATCTATATCTATATATATCTATATATCTCTATATATATATAGATATCTATATATATATATATATAGATATATATAGATATCTATATATATATATATATATAGATATATATATATATATATATATATATATATATATATAGATATATATATATATATATATATATATATATATATATATATATATAGATATCTATATATATATATATATATATATATATATATATATATATATATATATATATATATATATATATATATATATATATAGATATCTATATATATATCTATATATATATAGATATATATATATATATATATATATATATATATATATATATCTATATATATATATATATATATATATATATATATATATATATATATATATATATATATATATATATATATATATATATATATATATATATATATATATATATATATATATATATATATATATATATATATATATATATATATATATATATATATATATATATATATATATATATATATATATAGATATATATATATATATATATATATCTATATATATATATATATAGATATCTATATATATATATATATATATATATATATATATATAGATATCTATATATATATATATCTATATAGATATCTATATATATATAGATATATATATATATAGATATAGATATAGATATATATAGATATATATATAGATAGATAGATATATAGAGAGATGTAAGGATGCCGTGTTGTTTCTAGAGAGCACTCAGCCCTCTAAACTTCCCCCTCGTTGAACACATGGAATCATTATGCAACGATACTCTGCCTGCATCCCGCTGTGGTGCAGAGGAAGCTACAGGCTGGAGACTGGACCTACAGATTGTATGAGGAGCACAGAGTGTTTGACAAATAAAAGTAAGAAAAGCAACAGAAGATGAGGAGAAGATGCATCGTGAACATATTCACAGATCGTGTGTGAGTTTCTAAAGACCTGTACACGAAGGGTCCTCTCTGCTCCACCATGGGCTTCTCCCCCAGCAGGATCTCTTTGGGGTTCAGCACGTTGAAGAAGTAGACGGACATGAAGAACGGCACCGGGACGTCCTTCCACATGGTGTAGGACATCTCGTTCTTCGGGTCGATCACCGTGTTCTGAAATCAGGAGAAAGACGAGATGCAATAATCCATCATCCTCGTTATTTATCTGAAACCATCGATTCAACGCTTTCTCAGGAAAGGACGGAAAATAGTGAAACCTCGACCGACAAACCCAAAAAACTCCAAAAGATATTCAGTTTATTATCAAAGATATTAAAGAAAAGCATCAAATCTTCACATTAAGAAGCGAGAACCAGAAAATGTGTTTTGTGGAAAAATCTACGAGACATAAAAGAAAGAAACGTGACTTTTATATTTAAAGTTAATCTCGATTACATGGTTTTAATTCCTTAATTCAGCGTCACATCTGATCCCAAGAAGGTTTATTAATATCTTTAATGAGAGACATGAATAAGATCATGTGACGACTGCTCACTTCTCCTCTAATCAAACGTTTGGTTCATTAAATATCAGAAACTATCTTCACGTCTCATTGTCTGACAGTTTACAACCAAATAAAACAAATCCTCATAATCTATAAGCTGGAGCTGCTAGATTTTACTTAGTTACTCGAGTACTCGAGTACAAAAGTATCTTTTGAGTATGATCGTCTCTGTAAAAAATGTGACATTTTAACAGCAGTATAATTCAAAGTATTTAAGCATTAAATACATAGTAAAGCTATACAACTTAAAGTAACACAAGTAAAAGTACTCGTTATTTAGAACGGCTTCTTTTCAGAGTTATATTATTATGAAATATGATATATTTCTGTTGTCATTACTGCTTGTTGGAGCATTTTAATGTGGAGACAGAGTCGGATACTTTGTATATTAGTAGAATAGTACTACTGTATCAAATCATACAAGTACATCAGATTCACTTTTTACATATAAAAACACAAGTGTTATATAAAAACTTAAGTAAAGTTCAAGTATGTCAAAATTGTACATAAAACATTTTATTTGTTCGCGTTATTTTCCCGGTTTCTTTCTTACTGTTTACGCTCGTTTGTGTGTTTTGTGTCCTTCAGTTGTTTTTGATGAGTAATAATGTGTGTTTATATTAAATTGAAGTATCAATAAGCTCTCACACTTCTTTGCTCTCGTGCACTCTTAATTACTGCGGTTGTTTTTATGCATTTTCTATTTTCATTATTGTACAAATGAATTAAAGCTCAACTACATTGACAGTCAACTAATCGATGTTTTAAAGGATTTTCGATGCAAAACTGGCAGAAACTGCATTTTTCTTTCAAAACAAATATAAATGTGTTGATTGCTTACAGACCAATGAATCAATAACTGAATAATAATAAAATAATAATTCCTCCCCAGTGTTCGAGCTCTGCTCAGCAGCACGTGTCCCCGCACACATCGCTCTGCTCATGTCTCAAACACTCCTACAGGAACCAGACTCGATGCATTTGATCACTTATGTTTGTTTGTTTGCACGCGCCTGTTTATCAGTTATTGTTGTGCTCACGCGGCCCTCTGCAGCCCTTTGAGACGTTCGGCTGTGATTACGTGATGAAATAAAAGCTGACTCGGCACATTAAAACAAGCGTCTCTGCGCTACATGTCCAACGCGCTGCTTACCTTCACCACCTGGTCGTCGATGATTATCGGTCCCACAAAAGTAAGAAGAGTCCCGAAGAACACCATGAGGACACCCGACACTATGAACCCGATAGCGACTTTGGCTTTATTGATGGCCATGGCTGGTTATTGACAGCTGACAGACGTGTTTGCGGCTTGTTGACGTCCAGAAGGACCGACAACGAACCGGCTAACTAGCGAGCTAACTGTTAGAGACCACACAACCGTCCCAGACCTGAACGCTGTCGTTTTTGGGGGACAGTCTCCGGTCCAGCCGGCTTTTAGTCTTTCTGATCGATGCATTCGATCGGCGGTGTTGTCTCTGAATTTATACTCTGTTGACCACGCCTCCGCCACGCCGAGGATTCTGGGAAATGTGGTCCCCGCTCCTTCCGCGCTCACTCTCACATTTTTAACCTTTGATACGCCAGCGGTGGAAGAAGTTTAGAAGTAAAAGGAGCAATACAATCATGTAAAAGTACTCGATTACAAGTAATATTCATGCATTCATAATCCTACTTAAATAGCAGTAATATAATATATATATATATTAGCAAATTAAAGTACCAGGTATAAGTACAGCATTTATATAATATTATATTTACCTTAGTTATCCAGAATAATCCCATTAGGATTACATTTAAAACACAGATAACAGACTTTAAAACAGTAATGTGTAAAACAACACAAAAATAAAAATGTTCAACAGACTTCAAACAAACCAGCAAATTATATAAATTAAATCATTTTTTCATGCTTATAATAATAATCTAGTTTAAAATGTCTCTCTAGCACCAAAAACTTTAAAAGCACTTTACACCAAAAACGGTTCCGGTTTGAAGGATGACGAACATAATTTGTCTCCATGAACAGAAGTTACAGTGATATTCTATTCTGTCAATAGAGTTCCCAACATAGGGGTCAGGCCCCTCCAAAGGGCCGCCAGATAAATATGAGGGGTCAGGAGACGATTAACGGGAGAGAAGAAGAAGAAGAAGAAGAAGAAGAAGAAGAAGTTCTGATAAAGATCGTCAATCACTGGTTTCATCTTTATGAAAGTGTTGTATTTTATAACCTTTAATGTAAAGTTTTAATCTAAAAAGTATAAATGTAAATGTAGTACAATATTTCACTCAGAAATATAAGTATAAAGTAACAAAATGAATACACTCAAGTACAAGTAAAAGTTCTTCTAAACTACTTCCACCGCTGATGAAAACACAAATGTATTTTTGAGACATAAAAGTCTTTTCAGCTGTAAATTATTACAGTTATTGTGAAAAAACTAATTGTTTGTAGTTTTTCACTCCTTTTGACTGCATGGAGCGGAACGATATCACCAAAAGGAATCTGACAAGTAAAAATACTTCAAAGTTGCACGTGGAATGTTTGTGTTAAAAACAATAAAGAACAAAGACACAAACACAAACTTAGTAAAAATATAAGGAATAAAGTAATAAAAGTGGAAACTAGCAATGAATTCAGCATCCTGACATTTTTGTGACAAGCTGTGCCAATGAAACCGATTTAACTCAATGTTTATCACTTTAATACCCGTAAAGATGACTACATGTGCTTATGAGTGGCGTGGTCCGACACTAAAGGCCTCGTATGTCCATGACGGAGCAGCAGTCAGCGTGAAATCTGCAGCAGAAGCTGCAGCACACGTCAGGTTTTATTCAGACGATGAGGTGAAATATTAGATTAATTAACATGCAAGTCCTCAAGGAAGTCTAAAATAAATAGTTCATTGTGAAATAATTTGCTTTGCACGCAGAGAAGAAGGAAATTGTTCTGAAGAAATCCTCCTTTATTAAATGAAACCTGAAATGAAAGAGGAAATAAGGAAGTATGTTAGAAGACTTACTTTGATCACTTGGTCTTTCATCACCACCGGTCCCACGAACAGGAAAACTACTCCGAAGACCACCGTCAGAGTCCCTGCCACTATAAATCCAATCGCCACTTTGGCTTTATTGATGGCCATGGCTGCCAATAATCAATAATCAATAAGAATAATAATGACAATAATAATAAAGCGTTATTTCAAGTTCCCTCTGCAGAGCTGCAGAATGCTTTAAGGTCCGAGGATGAACAGTGAAGGATGCAGGAGGAGTCGGGCGTGTTGGGTGTGTTTATACTCAGACGGGGGGGGGGTTTCCTAAATTCATGTAAATTCATGCAGTCACATTTTAGTCAGATGACTTGTGTTTTACTCAGCAAAAGAAAACATTGATACAAATCCACTCATACAAATATATAACGAAGTGTGATGAATTATAACAGAACAAAGGTATAAATTCAGATTCAGATGCGGTTTTGTATATTTCAGGAAGTTTTATATCCTGCTGCCTGAAATACTCACGAGAGCACCAGATGTGGATTCATCCGCCGCTGAATATAATCCCCACAAACTCTCTGTTTCCTCCAGTTTGCGTGATAAAAGCTACAGCGAGCAGCTGTTTCAGGAGTGAGTCAACAGAAATGATGCTTCACCATTCCCACCTACTAGTGTGTTTAGTGTGTTTTTGTGACATTTGAAGCTTATTAACAATCGGCAAAAAGCTAGTTAGCTAGCTAGCAACAACCGCTACCGATCTTAAGAAGATTCAGATGATAAACGGTTAACATTTGATTAAACACAGACTCTAAAATGCACGTCAATATAAATGTTTACGCAATTCAAATCTCAACCTCATTGATAAGTGACATTTCAAAATCACAGACTGGTTAGCTAGACAGCTAGCTTAGCATCAGTTTGATTTCAAACCTTATTTTAGGTAATGCTACGTTACCTCTACGCATAAGTATATGAATATATAATTAATACTGCGGTGTACTGTAATTTAAAACATTAGGATTCAGGGCCTCTGTGCTGTTGCTTCAAAGGGGCCAGCCCACAATGCATTGCTAACTACAGTACAAAACCGTATTACATGAATACAGTAGATTAGGGTTGAAAATTGGCTGTAAATTAACAGCAATTGTTTACAATGTAACATTAACTAATCTGCATATTAAGATTATTAATATAAATATAAATCAACTTATACATTATGATGTATTTTCACAGATCAAACTACTTAGCAGTATATAAAGTAATTTAAATGAGCTCAATGTTTACCAGCTGCAGCATTAAAGTGAGTATTATCATAAAGATAATTATAATACAATATATATATATTTCTGCATAGTGACTACTTTAACTTTTGTACTTTTACTTAAGTAACCTTTTGAATACAGGCCTTGTACTTGTAACAGAGTATTTCTACACTGTGGTACTACTTTTACGTTTCTGCTCCTTTATACTTCTACGTTTCAGAAGATGATATTGTACTGTTTACTTCTATACATTGTATTGGTACCTGAAGAGTTACTCATCACTGATCATAATAGGTGAACACAAGACAATCGATCCTCGGGGATACTTTTGTACTTTATGCAGTTTGTAGGAGTTGGCGCCACCTAGTGGTGAAACTGCAGATCGCAACCAATTGAAAGAAAGCGTGAAGAAGAACTACGAGGAAAGATGTGAAAACAGAAACGTCTCTCTCGAGCCAGTGTTTGGTTTGTCTCTTCTGGGAAGAAAGAACAATCTTCAGCCTTTATATGAAAAGGTTCATTCAGAACAAGCCAACACACTATGTGATATCAGAATCTGAGGTGATAAGACTTCCAATGTTCAGGCTAAATCAGTACAGCAATGAATTCATCCCACCCGCCGTGAAAAGATTCAACAAGTATGTATTATAAAGGACGTTATTGGCTTCTGTGTGATGTCGTTTTACAGCTTTTATTTGATTTGAGTTGTATGTGAGTATAATCTATGTGACGCTGCTGAACTCAGCGGTGGACCAGCAGACGTGGAGTCTGAGTATGAAGTGGTCACGTTGTTCCTGTCGTGATCGTTGCTAATTGGATGCGTAATTAGGAACCTCATTTTCGGTCACACCAAACTTTTTCCCCCTTCGGTTAGAAGAAGCCTCCGGGCTCCAGGGAACAAGACTTCAAGCCCCTGAACCACCGATGATATTTAATGACTCCATATCTTTATTCATGGATGTGGTTGAATTTGTGGCGATGAAGAGCTCCTCTCTACTGAGCGTACACATGATCGCCTCACTCCCATTAAAGACACAGAGGCACAGAGCAGCAGCCCACCACACACCCTCATCTGACTCTCTGTGAAATCTCCCACCATCAGACCCGCTCAGCCTCTAGAAAGACAGAATTGTGCTCCTGAGATATTACAGATTCTCCTCACATGCCTTCCTTCCTAAATGCTGATGGTGGTGTTCAACTAAAAGGAAGTCTGAACCAAAAAGGCCCCGAGCTTCCTCCTGAGCGTCATGTGATTCTGATCTGATGTATATGCGTCATCCTTTCTCCAGCTGATGGACGACTCTCTCACACAAACTTTGACTTTGTCACTTTTCTGAACAGGAGAGGCTGACTTGTGTCACATGACACAGATACAGAAGCACGTTTTCTGAACACACACACCTTCATACACGTCATGCATGTTAAACAGTTCACACGCTGTTTAAGTCACAAACACTCTGAGGCTGAAGGAGCGTGGAGGCAGTGAGGACGTCAGGTGTCAGAATCCTTTGATCTGTTTTATGTTTTGACATGTGAGCCCTTAAAATGAAGCATCATCACAGGATGTGAGTTCAACACCTTCAACCCCCAAAAACACGTTTTTAATCCTCAAATTGTTTCATTTCAAAGGTTTTTAGAGGCTGAAAGAGGAGAAAGAATTCAGTGTTTCATCAAAAAGCAAAATGTAGAGAAATAAATATATGTATTCTTCTGACTCGTCTCTTTAATCCTCTTCTGACCGTCCAGATTTATAATGCAACTACTCATATATGTTGTCCTTAAAGTGTCATTTATGTTATTGTCATTAAGACCTTTTGTGACACTTTATGTTGTTAGTCTGTAACTTATTGTTATTCTGACACTTTGAAAAAGGAAATGTGATGAATCCTGATGACTAACGAGGATCATGTGACTGTTAATCTGGTGACTCCATGAGGTGACATTTGTAGTTTTGTGTGAAATAGTTGTAACTTCGGTAACAGTGGGGGGGGGGGGGGTACTTTAGTAAATGCACTAGTTACTCACCAGTGTTTGATTCTTTTACTTTAATCTAAATAAATGAATGAATAAATAAATGAATGAATGAATAAATAAATGAATGAATGAATAAATAAAGGGTACATTTAAGTAACAAAACAAGCCTCTAAATAGATCTTTCATCTTTTCCTGGTTTTCTGCCTCATGTTTTTAGATAAGATCTAAAGTTAAACTTCTCTTTCGGTCACATCTCTGGAGTGTTTCTGAGTGTTTCTCGGAGCTGAGAGCAGACAGGAGCAGCTTTGTGTTGAAGCGCTGCGAGGAAGCGAGCGCTCTTAAAGTGCTCGTTCTACCGGATTGACACGGATCCACATTTGACCGAGATGTTGTCTCCAGATTTGAAGCAGACACACGAAGCTTCTTCTCTAGCTGCTGTTACTAAACACATCGGTGACTAGCTGATCTCGTCCGTTGGTATTTATATTCTGCCTCACGAGAGGGAGACGAACGGTTTCTGCTCCAAGCAATTAACAAAATATGTATCTCGTCTGTAAAATCTATTTAATTCAAATCCAGTAAGATATGATCCAGTTTGGTCCTCCGCGATAACACGATGGAGGAAGTATTCAGATACAAAGTACTAATACCACACTGTGAAAACACTCCACTACAAGTTTAAGTCCTGCATTCACAACTTTTACTTAAAGTTATTATGAGGAACTTTCAATTAGTGTTGGTTCTGTCGCCCCCTGTGGACTAAAGTGGTAGTGTCTCTGAGCCCCAGACTCCCTTTAGGAAACCTCTCATTGTACTGCAGCAGGTCTGACAGTCTGAGACTGGTTCATAGAGGATCAGGACTACACTGAGACTGGTTCAGATAGAGGATCAGGACTAAACTGAGACTGGTTCAGATAGAGGATCAGGACTACACTGAGACTGGTTCATAGAGGATCAGGACTACACTGAGACTGGTTCAGATAGAGGATCAGGACTACACTGAGACTGATTCATAGAGATTCAGGACTAAACTGAGACTGGTTCAGATAGAGGATCAGGACTACACTGAGACTGGTTCATATAGAGGATCAGGACAAGAAAACAAGTGGACGTCCTCTAACAGCAACAAGGCGTCATCTTATATTGTTGCAGTACACAAGTTACCGCTAGAGGTCAGTACAGGCATGTTCATCAAACCTTTGTATGTTAATGTGATGCTGAAGTTAGATTCCTGTAAATATCAAACATCTCAACACTCTTGGTTGAAGTGTATAAAATGTGTTCTTTAGACTTTACGTGCCTTTTGAGACTCATGTTTGTAAGATGTAGAATGTTTGAGAGGGAACAGCTGATGTTTGACTCCAGAGAGTTGATTTGTTCAATAAGTGTTTCATTTTAAAAACAACAACAACACAAGAACTGTTTTCAGATTTCTACATTTTGTCCTGAGATTATTAAGTGATTATGAATTAGCAGCAACAGTTTAAAAAGTCAGTTTAGATATTGAAGAACTGGACTATTTACTCAAATATGAACAAAACACAAAGACTTCTAACTTGTGTTTTCATCTTTAGCTCTAATGTTAAGATAGAAATAAATAAATAATTTCATCCTCATAAGAAAAACAAACATAATAGTTTGGTTCCCGTTCACACCGACTTATTACAAACGAGCCCAGAGGAGTAAACATGAAGCTGAACACAACCACACGGAACTGGTTGAGTGGACAGTTTTGGTTATTCTCATCCTGCATTATGAATATACCTATAACACAGTGCTATAAGCAGATTATAACACATTATAAGTATGTTTATGATGCATTATAGACATAAAAGGTGTTTTTAAACAATAGACACATTAAATGCATTGTATTGACAGGAGTGTTCAGTCACACTTATTACAAAGTCTCCAGACTTTTCTTTTTAAGAGGACGTGTTCTTAAAGGCACAGCGCCCCCTAGAGGTCACGTTAACAGGAGCTCCGGATGGTTCGACAGGTTGAGCTGAAGTGAAACTCCAACATGCACGCGCACAATTATGTCTGAGGAGCTCTTTGAAGTCTGACGATATGAACTCTAATGTTATCAGAACGGGTTTGGAAACTTCTACACACGTAAAGGTCCTCCTTAGATAGATTAAACTAATTTAAAGATATCAAAATGAGCTTAAACTTTACCAGATGCAACATTAAAGTGAACCTGCATGAGTCCATCTGGTTTCACCAGAATCCGACCCGGTGGCTCCGATGACGAGCATTAAGAATAACTCTATAGAAACAGACCATCTTCTCTCTGATGGAGGTCTGATAGAGGATCAGGACTACACTGAGACTGGTTCATATAGAGGACCAGGACTACACTGAGACTGGTTCATAGAGGATCAGGACTACACTGAGACTGGTTCATATAGAGGACCAGGACTTCCTCCACCTCTGGTACATCTACATTTGATGACACTGATCTAAAAATGAACTATGTTTTGAATTATGAATATCAGCTAAAACTCAGTCTCGAGTCTCAGCTGATGGGAGCTCGTGCCTCAGAGGATGATCAGGTTTTGTCCCGCCCCTGAGAGGAGGGAGCGTCCTGGGGTTGGAGGACGCTGTCGTGCTAAAAACATTTCCCGCACCTCCGTTCATTAGTGACAGCAAGCAGCTGAACGGGCACTCCCGGTTACCTCAACCCAACCAACTGGACTGCGCTCTGTGCTCATCGTGGCTGCTGATTACTGTGTGTTCATTACAGTCTGTGCATGAGGACCGGATCGGACCGCAGCTTTGGGACTAATAAACCGGGACACCTTCTATTCCAACATGGAGATTGAAAGCATGATGGCGAATAACACGCTTATTAAAGCCAGAGAAGGTGAGAGGCTGTGCTTCTTTCTACAGGATTAAAGTTATTTTGTCACTTCTTTAAAGTAGCTTTAATAAAAAGACATGCAACAGGATGTCTAATGCGTTTTATTTCATCTTTAATATATTCATATTAGATCAGACAAGAGGCTGACTTTAACACGTGCTGCATTTGGTTTTAAATCAACACATTTTAAGATACTTCTCTGATTTCTGTCTCACTCTTCATGACATCATCTGTGTGGGATCACAGGTGTCTGGTTGGGTGACGTGAGGACGGTGACGTCTCTAAACAACATGTTGAAAGATGAGAAATTACGAAAACTGATCCCAGATTACAAACATCCTCATGCAGAAGATTTTAAAAAAAACTCGAGCATCAGAAACATTTCTCATCGAAGTGAAATATTATTAAATTATCCCTGAAGTTCCATGAATGTTCTGTGCAAAGAACTTTTCTTTTGTTTGTAAACAAATTTTGTTTTGTGAAAAAAATCGCGATGTGACGTTGAAGTGACATCATGGCCATCAACGCAAGTCTGCGGAGCAATGTGGTCCCACAGGCTCTGCTTACCTGTTCCTGCAGCTATTAATAGATCATTGTCTGTAGTGGAACATACTATTGTCTGAAAACCTGACGGGCTAGGCACGCAGAGCTGCATGACGCATGCGTGCTGATGACAACACTGTTGATGATCGACGTGTAACTCTTGAGCTTTAAGGCCTAAACTAAAGGTTTCATTTTGCGTTCCTGCAGGAGGAGGAAGTAAAGGCAGGAGCTTCAAATGGAGAGACATGCTGCGTTTCCCTCACATCAGTCAGTGTGTGGACCTGGACATAGGTGTGTGTGTGTGTGTGTGTGTGTGTGTGTGTGTGTGTGTGTGTGTGTGTGTGTGTGTGTGTGTGTGTGTGTGTGTGTCATAAGTCCATTCGTGTTTGTGGGTTTGCTGCATGAGTTCACGTCCTGTTCTGTTGCTCCATCAGAGCGAGACTACCACAGTCTGTGTGTGAAGCAGCCGATCGGAAAGAAACTGTTTCAGCTCTTCTGCCGGAGTCGAGCCGATCTGCAGAACTACATCTCCCTGCAGGATGCTCTGGTACACTGTTAGACCGTGCAGCATTGAACACTTAGAGAGACTGAGACGAACGCCTGTAACACACATTACAAAATGTTGTATTATATGAAGAGAAGTCATCGAATGTGGGAGGAAATTGTGCAGCTAAATTCATCGTTGCATTGCA
The DNA here is from genome assembly GCF_050575085.1 of Anarhichas minor. Taxonomy (NCBI): domain Eukaryota; kingdom Metazoa; phylum Chordata; class Actinopteri; order Perciformes; family Anarhichadidae; genus Anarhichas; species Anarhichas minor. The sequence continues at coordinate 306,943 of NW_027466448.1, forward strand.
GGAAAAGCTTTTTGAATTAAGTTCAGTCACACTGAGATCTGAGTGCGTAATGCAAAATGGGCTAAAACATCTAAAACATTCATGGAATAACTAAAAAAGGGAGAAAAATATGCAACATGAAGACGGCTGTCACGTAAGTAAAAACTGTTAAATTATAAAGCTCAGTTTAAGACTATTTCTAGCGTCTCGGTGAGGACAGCATCCTCTGTAGTTCACATTTACTCAAGTTCTTGATGATACATAAACTATGAAACGTTTGTTTGGAGGAGAAAGGATGTTGGACGGACTTCTTTTTAATAAGCGCAGATAAGAAGTGTGTCGGATATCTTTGATATTAAAGCAGATATATCGTTTTCTAACGTCGACGGGCTCCGTACACTGAATGTGATCGCTGCAAAAACAATATTAGTATTAATGACGCGGTAACCAATATCTATCCAGGATATCTTGGCGCTGGATAAAGCGTACTGACCTGCACATTCGTGCTCTGCTTGTCTCCTTCGTCTCCTTTAGGACGCCTTTGAGACCAAGTCAGATGAGGAGAGGAGAGATTTCGGCTTCAGCATCATTCAGAGATTCCTCTGGAGTCAGGTCTGACAACAACACAGAGAACATGCTTAACAAATGAAATGAAACACTTCCTGTCTTAACGTCTCCGTCCATGTCCCCTCAGTCCAACCAGTGCGTGTCTGTCGTGCAGCAGCATGAACAGAGCTGCAGCCAGAGTCTGGAGCTCGACCCCTGCATGGACGTCTTCCATGACTGCAGGGAGTAAGTTCACACAAGCTCTCTCTGTTTACAGGTGTGCATTATTTATTTATGTTAAAGACAAAACCAACTACTCTGCTTTGTGTATTAGAAACCTACATGAATACCTCTGTGGAGAGCCATTCATCCAGTACCAGGACAGCATGTTCTTTGACCGTTTACTACAGTGGAAGATGCTGGAGAGGTCAGTGTGTGTGTGTGTGTGTGTGTGTGTGTGTGTGTGTGTGTGTGTGTGTGTGTGTGTGTGTGTGTGTGTGTGTGTGTGCGCAAGGAACAAGGAAACAAAACACAACGTGTGGTGGTTGGTTGTGCAGCTGGTTTATCTGCTTGTACTTGAAATGTTCCGGTTTTTGTTTTTTGTTCAAACGTATCAATTGAGAATGAAAAGAACAAGCTGTGTTTCTCCCCAAGGCAGCCCATCACCAAGCAGACCTTCAGACAGTACAGACTTCTGGGGAAAGGAGGGTTTGGAGAGGTAAGCCTGCCGTCACCGGATATTTCTGTTTGATATCACTTTAAGCGTTGCTTCACACAAATGAAAGATGTCGATATATAATTTCATTTACCTCTCGTGGGATCAAATTATTTTGGTTTTATTTGTCAGGGTTGTAAGATATCCGTTTCTACTTTGACCCACAATAGATTCTTTTTGTAATTAACAAAACTTAACGGCAGCATGTTTTTTCCCATAATCAGTATCCCTGTTGTTACCAGAAACACAGTGATATCTCAGAACCTGCGCTCATAAAACCAGAACTATCTGCGAGGCTTGACGTCTCTTCAGCCCACGAGCATCATTTTCAGACAAACAGAAGCTGTGCTAGCGAGTTGCTGGGATCAGCGTCTTTCAGGACGACCTGAGCCGTTTAATGAGATGCTCTTTCTATAAGTCGACTCAAAACAACCGGTACTGCTGCGAACATCTCGTCCTCGTCCATTCAGCTTTTCTGTTAACTATCTATATCAACTAACAGCAACAACTGTCGATCTAAGAACACAAAAGATAATGAAAATACACAAAATAAGGATTTGCTACCTTAACGTGGAGGAGTGTGTGTGACTCTGGGAGTTGTGTTCTCGGGGGCGATAGCTCCTGGAAGGGTCTCTGAAGGCCAAGTGGTCTCAGACGATTTACTGACCCGATATGAATGGTCTAGAAAGGAGTTGTAGTAGTACCTGGGGTTCTCTTTCTGGAGCCAGACCTGGACAAGGGAGCTCGCCAGCGAGCGTCCGGTGGACATATCTTGACACATGAATCTACATGGGGCAGCCTGGGGTCCAACCATGTGCAAGGATGGGCATTGGGGGTCAGGTGCATTGTGAACCGGGCAGCTGGCAAAAGGCGGAGACCCCTGGCATTGCAGATTAGGCTCTAGGGTCGTGGAAAATGAACCAGATGTGGTGTGGGAGGTGGAGCGGCATCACATCCACCCATAACATTGGTTCTGGAACCAAACTCCCGGAGAGGGGCTGGACTCTCGCCTTTTTTCAGAAGTTGCCCAGTGTGAGAGGTGCCACCAACCCCCGGTTGGGAGTCCTCGCTGGGGGAACGAGAGGGTGCGACTCGCTGGAAGGAGGTATCTGATGGTTGTTTTGTGAATATACACCAAAATAGTAGCTCGGAGTACCAGTAGCTCGGAGTACCCGTCCTTCTTGGAGTCTCTGGGTTGCGTTCTGGAAATAGCGCCGACTGGGATCTCTATAGTTCCCAAGTGGTGCTTTGTTGTTGGACTTCTGTGCTAGCCATGGATTGGCCTCAACAAACATCATGTTGGAGCATAGGGCGGTTCATGAATGTACTCGGTACCAGAACATCCTAGGCCAAAGTTCTATGATCGGCTTTGTGGCCGTATCATCAGATCTGTGGCCGTATATCTTGGACACTTGGGTGAAGAGAGGAGCAGAGCTGTCAACTGATTACCACCTGGTGGTGAGTTGGATCAGATGTCTGCCGGACAGACCTGGTGAACCCGAAAGTGTACTGAGGGTGAACTGGGTACGTCCGGCTGAGGCCCCAAATCCAAGGTCTTAAACTCCACCTCCACAAATGTTTTCGTGCATCCCGGGACAGGCTGGGGACATGGAGTCCAAGCGGGCCATTTTCAAAGAATCCATTGTGGAAGTGGCTGCTAGGAGTTGTGGTTAGAAGGTCTTCGGTGTCTGTCGTGGCGGTAACCGAAGAACAGAAGAAGAAGGCCTTTCGGGCTTTGTCGGCCCATTGGTCTCCAGAAACAGCAGACGGGTGCTGGTTGGCCAGATCGGCTGCAGCAGTCGACCAAAGCAGAACCACAGATATGGGATGTGTTCGGGGGAGAATATGGTGAAGGACTTTCAGGTTGGCCACAAGGAAGGTCAGTCAGGGAGTGTCGACCAAAAGATGCTATTTTGTTGCATCATGGGGAATGTGGGATCTAATGTTTTAGGAGCTCGACCATTGACGTGGACGTAGTCAACGTGACGTCACTCATTGGTCTGTGGACTGACGTTATGAAGCTTTGAGTTCGGCGATTTTGCCGTCGCCATCTTGGATTACGACCATCACCAAGATTTCTTTTCAATGACCGGAAGTGACCATATGTGGACTGAGGAGGAGTGACGTAGAGACGCCGTATACGTCTCTGGTAGAGACCTGTCAATCACCGTGTAGCCCCGCCCTAAAGCATCCCCTGCTTTATGGTCTGTTTGACTCTAAATGGACCATAATGTACTAAATGAACATCATGCTGTATTGAAGAAGACTTGAAACTAGAGATTGAGACCATAAACTCATGTTTACAATGTTTAGAGAATGAGAGTTTTAAGACACTTCCGCATCGGCTTCACTCAGCAGAACCGGAAGTTGCCGTCTGAGCTCGACCCACTCAATAATTCAGAATATATCTCTAACAAATTCTATTTCCTCTGACTTCATGAAAGTGCGATACTAAGTCTTAACTCCTCCTTTGACCATGTGTTTGTTCCTCAGGTGTGGGCTTGTCAGGTGCGAGCCACAGGAATGATGTACGCCTGCAAAAAGCTGGAGAAGACTCACGTGAAGAAGAGGAAAGGAGAAACCATGGCTCTCAACGAGAAACGGATCCTGGAAGGACTGAACAGCAGATTTGTGGTGAGAGTAACATAGTTACGCTTTCTGTTTAACACTCAATCAGTCTGGTCAAATTTCATTATTTTTCTATTGTCAACAGCCTGAATAAAAAGATTAAAAGCATCCTATGAACAGGTATAAACAACACTGTGGTTTACTTTGACTCAATCCCTCGTACACCGTCCTGCTGCCACAGATACTCACTACAGCACCATAATTGTGGATTAATCCGCCGCTAAAAGTAGTCCCAAAGAAAAGCACTATTTCCTCCTGTTTGTTTGATAAAAACTACAGTAAGTACTAGATTGTGTTCGGAGATTACTGATGGAGCTGTTTGTGACGTCCTCAGTAAAAATGAGCTTAGAGCCACAGAAAGTATTAAAGGATTGTCTAATATGTTGTTAGTTTTTTTTTGAGGATTTTTTTGAGGATTTGTTGCCTCATACTCAGAAGCTTTGACCTGATCTACACCTCAACATGCACTTCCTCCTTCTCCATTTAGGTGAATCTGGCATACGCCTACGAGACCAAGCACGCGCTCTGTATGGTTCTGACCATGATGAGCGGCGGGGACTTGAAGTTTCACATTCATAACATCGGGGTGCCCGGCCTGGACATGGACCGGGTGTGCTTCTACGCTGCAGAAGTCTGCTGTGGTTTAATGCACCTCCACCAGAATTCAATATTATATAGGTCAGTGTGTTTCTGCATTACAGCAACATTGGTGAAGGAAGTATTGAGATGCTTTAGTTCAGTGAAAGTACTGTGAAAATACTCCACAAGTAGAAGTCCTGCTCGTGCATTCATGTAAAAGCAGGATTTTACTGTTGTAGTTGGTCGAGCTTGAGCTCATTTTAAACTATTAACTAATGATTATTTTCATTATGGATCGATTGTTTAGTTTGTAAAAATAGAGAGAAATGGCGTCAAAATGACCCATATTAACATTATTACTCATACATTATAATCATTACTAATACATTAACATAAATACTAATATTTAATACATTATTTAATCCAAAGAATGATTTTACATGAAAAATAACTTAAACCATGAAAACTGCTTCACATTAATCTCCTTTAATTGACTTATTGTCTCAGCTGTACTCGTTTAAGTTTTATTCATGATAACACGTCATATTCTATAAATTCTTTGAATGTTTTGTAGCAAACATCTTGGTTTTAAAAGTATCTAAAGCGGTCCAATAAATCTTTTAGTCTAAAAGACTAAATGTTATTTGATTTATTGGTGTATTTGCTATGGTGCAGTGCACATTAATAAAGCATTGCTGTAAGTACCTCACATATGTACAGTACTTTAGTACATTTATTGAACTACATTCTATCACTGATTATGAGCGATGCATTGAGTCCCGTCTCTGAATCAAATGCTGTTTTTCATCTTCCAGGGATATGAAACCAGAAAACATTTTGTTGGATGACAACGGTACGTGCAGCCACATAAACACAGACTGTTTGTTCTCAGTGCAGTAACTTGATCTACAGCCACAACTAACGTTCAATTAGAACCGACAAGAAGATCACATTCCAGACTCCTGTGACACGCCGACAGCCCGTACTGCTGGCTCGGCTATTTCTAGCTCTGAAAATGAATCTGAATGATGTAATGATAACATTCGAGTTGAGCCAGACGATCGTGTTGGCGTATTGTGACTGATGGACTCAAACAAAGGCAGGTGGAGGAAGTGAAAGGTCTGATCAGGTGTGGTGTCTATTTTAAGACGCGCTCTCTGAACCTGTTGCTTCATTCCTGGCAGCATGTTTGGTTTTACGTGTTTTCATTACAGGTTAGAGTTGTCACTTGGTTATTGCTCCTCAGTAGAGCCGGAGGGGAGGGGGGAGTGAAGAATGAATTGATCAAAAGGGAAAGTACATCATAATAACAGCATCTTCTGCTGGTGTTTGTTCCCTCAAGGACACATCCGCATCTCTGACCTCGGCCTGGCTGTGAGCTTATCTGAGGGGAGTGTGGTGCGCGGCACGGTGGGCACGCTGGGGTACATGGGTATGTATGAACCTCACAGTACCCCCCTAAAGTACCCCCTAAAGCCTTGAACCCTGAACCCTCAGGGACTGATCTGACACCACCTGTTAAAGGGTTGAGTGTGAAAGACTGTAATAATAATAATAATAATAACTTTATTTATGCAGCACCTTTAAAAACAGAGTTTACAAAGAGCAAGACAATAACAACAGAAAGCTCAGTGAGACAGTCGATACGATCAAAATAAACTAAGAAATAAATAAAAGAAAATAAATACAAATTTGTCAAATAATTTAGTAAAATGAGGTTCAACCTCTCCTTGTTGCCCCATAGACCCGCTGCTTTATATAATATAATATATAATATAATATAATAACTACGTAAGAGATGTGAGACAAACACTATTCTGGTGATCTATTAACTGAGTCTGATCTAAATTGTCTTGTATTTTTGAATTTATGTATTTTTTACCTTTGAAACAGGTGAAGAAAACTATTTTTCCAGGTGATTTTGTTTCTCCGGGTGTTTGTTGTTGTAATACTCATTTCTGCCACAAGAGGCTGAATCACAACGCAACCTCATGTTCTGAGTGAATGTGAACATAAATGTGAATACCTTGTGTTTAGAGTTCAAGGAGAAATGAGAACTCACCTGAAAGAGAACATGATTGTCTTTAGCGCTCTTTAGAACATGGAGTAGTGGTGCACATCGCCCTCTAGTGGCCAGCATGAGTATTACAACAACAAACAAACAAAAACGTTTTCAAAGATTCATTTTGTTAAAGGAAATTAAAAAGAATATCCGGTCGAAAAACGTTTTTTTCACCCGTTCTTCACACATGAACACAGAAAACTATTGAGATCAGACTCAGAGTGGATCAACCATTCTGTCTCTCGCTTCCTCTCAGAGCTTCCGTATGATCATCGACAAATGTTAAATTATTTTGTTGGCCAAAATGTCACACAGACAGGAACGTACAGCATGTTATCATCAGCGTAGTGATGTTACCAATGTTTGGGGTGAATTACTTCCAGAGGTCGGACCTCTTCTGAACGGTTATAGAACTCCAATTACAGAAATACAAATAGTCTTATTGTTGAATACGAGGGAGTAAACGATACCACAGATATAGAGCATATTAAAATCCTCCATAGCCCCCAAAGAACCAGTTCTGAAACATGAGATCACTTTCAGCTTTATGAGCAATTTTAACAAAATTTCCAAATGAGAATGTTTTGAGTTTTGTTGATTTTTGCGTCCTTGTCTCAGCTCCCGAGGTGATCGGCCACAAGCATTACGGGATGAGCGTTGACTGGTGGGGCCTCGGCTGCCTGGTTTACGAGATGACGGCGGGACAGCCTCCGTTCCGGAAGCAAGGAGAGCATCCTAAACCCGCCGAGATGGAGCGAAGGATTCAGAGAGAAGAGCTCGAATACGGTGACAACTTCAGCAAGGATGTGAAAGACCTCTGCTACTCGGTACGTCCAGAAACCGGATCAGATTCTAAGTCTTTTCATAGAATCCTGACAGGTTTTCCTTTCCCTGTGTTGCAGCTGCTCACCAAGGACCCAGAAGAGAGGTTGGGGTGCCGGATGTCGGGGGGGAGAGAAGTACAGTCGCATCCTTTCTTCCGAAAAGTCAACTTCAGGATGCTGGAGGCCGGACTCGTTGAGCCTCCGTTCAAACCAGATGCAAGTGCACTGATTATTTATCCATCTTAAAGATGGTTCAGACACAAATAACGTCCCTGCACATGTGTGTCTTACATGTTGTGCTTCATCCTGTTACATCATCATCCGACGCTGGTACAAATACAGACAAACGACGGGGACATAGAGATATATTCAGCACGGTTACAGTGTGACACTAATTCAAGACATTAAAACTCATTTATATATCTATATAATCTGCAAAGTAACTCAAGTTATTAAATACATGTAGTGGAGTCAAAAGTACAATATATTTCCCTCTTAAATTCAGAAGAATTGAAGTACCAGAAAATAGAAATACATTTAAAAACAATCATGTATAGAACTTGAGTAACTTTCCACCATCGGTGGAAGATAAATGGTGTTTTTCTGACCAATAAGAAGGAAAGCTGAGCTCGGCTCCGTGCTTACTGTCAGCTGTGACGTGTTTCCTCCTGCAGCCCAGACTGGTGTACTGCAGCGACGTGCAGGACATCGAGGAGTTCTTCACGGTGAAGGGAGTCACTCTGGACCAGAAAGACAACGACTTCTACTCCAAGTTCATCACAGGCAGCAACCCTATAACGTGGCAGAATGAGGTATAAATGTATTAATACGAGTCATTTCTGAGTTACATCAGGATGTCTGTCCAGAATCTATGAACCTCACCTTCTTCTTCTTCTTCTTCCTCCTCCTCCTCCTCAGATGATTGAGACGGGATGTTTCAGGGAGCTCAATCAGTTCGGTCCTGATGGATCTCGATCTCCTGACCTCAACTTCTCCCAGAGCCCCGACCACCCCAAACGCAGCCTGCTGGACCGACTCTTACGCAGACAAGTAAGAACATACTACTGCTGTCAAAGTACTATTACCACACTGTGATGTAGTGAAGTAAAAAGTACAATATGTACCTCTGAGGTGTAGTGGAGGAGAAATATAAAGTAGCAGGAAATAGAAATGCTAAAGTACCTTGAATTGGAACTTCAGTACAATACTTGAGTAAAAGTACATTTGTCCACCACTTGTGTACTGTTTGTCAAAGTGTGTGTTTTATCTGAATACTTCTTTCCTCCAACAGCAACCTCCAGATGCGTCAGATGAAAGCAAACAGGGACTGATCTCCAGTGAGAACTACATGAAGTCAGGGATGGTGAGCACGTCTCTGTGAGGACGTGACGGACGGACAGACAGACAGACAGACAGGGAGACAGACGGACGGACAGGGAGACAGACAGACGGAGAGACGGACGGACAGAGAGACAGATGGACGGACAGATAGAGAGACAGACAGAGAGACAAACAGAGAAACGGATGGACGGACAGCTTTAAAGACACTAAACACACCCAGCGGAGCAGCAACGATCAGTTCTTGTAAATCACAGCGTAGCATAAGCTCCTTTGTGTTCGTATGACAGCTACGATACATCAGCAATACTTAGTAAAAAAAATAAAATTAAAAAAAGATGTATAATTTTACTTTTCACGCACCAACACGTCCATTGTTTAAAATGAAATGATGTGTTTTGTTAAGTACTTGAATTTTGATACAAGTAGCACAGTGTGAAGATACTTCATACGACAGTAGAACGATTCTCACCAGTTGTGCTGTTTTAGCCGAAGCAGCTCAATAAACAAGATTTTTTTTTGTTTTAATGTGTGGTGGTTCAGATTCTATTTATGTACCATAAACTGTATATGAGAAGTGGACGTAGTCATCGTGACGTCACCCGTTGGTTTGTGGACTAACGTTATGAAGCCACGAGTTCATAGATTTCGCCGACGCCATCTTGGATTACGGCCATCACCATGTTGTTGTTTTTTGCAACCAGTGAACAGGAAGCGACCATATCTGGACTGAGGAGGAGTGACGTAGAGACCTGTCAATCACTGTGTAGCCCCGCCCTAAAGCATCCCCTGCTTTATGGTCTGTGTGACTCTAAATGGACCATAATGTACTAAATGAACATCATGCTGTATTGAAGAAGACTTGAAACTAGAGATTGAGACCATAAACTCATGTTTACAATGTTTACTGAGGTAATAAATCAAGAGAGAAGTAGAGTCATTTTCTCATAGACTTCTATACAACCAGAGGAGTCGCCCCCTGGTGGACACTAGAGAGAATGCAGCTTCAACACATGAAGAACAGGAGGTCGTCTCCTGATTTGGACATTTGAGAAATTTACGTAATTATGTCTCAGTGAGCTTTGACCACTAAAACCCCATCAGTTCCTCCTTCATGGACGTCTGTGGTGGACATTCAAAGACGTCTCCTCTTGGACTTCAACATATATATTCTGATATTTTATGAAACAAATGTTTAACTGAGAAAATATTCTACAGATTATTCACTAATTAAAAACAATCGTTGGTTGCAGCTCTACTTCATTCTAAAGGCTCAGAAACAACTTGTTCAACAAATTCATGAAAGAGCTCAACTTTTGTCCATGTAGCATTTATTCATTTCAGAGTATAAAACAGTAAATAACTGACACACATTGTAAAGCAAAAGAAGACAGAACGCACTAAAGAGCTGCAGAGTCATCTCTCGTCAGAGGTTGAACATGATGAGCCGGTGAGATCTCTCCTCTACAGCAACACGCTAACTTCAACATATACAGATTCTACAGCAGAAGCTGATTTAGTCGTTAAATGTTCAGAGCGGACGTCTGCACAGTAAGCAGCCGTCCAGCTCTGTGATCGGTTTAGAGCCTATTTGTTAGCTTTTAACTTCCTGTTTTGCAAAACTAGTAGAAACCAGACACGACTTCTCTGAGCCACAGCTGACTGCAGCTTGTGGTGCAATGTTTTGACATTTCAGTGTGTGTGGGGGGCGGGGGGGGGGGGGCATACTGAATTCGGGGGCCGTGTTCATCCTTCCCACGGCGGGCTGCGTCGTCCGTCCACATCCGTCTCCACGTGGAACAGCATGTCGGCCAGCGTGTGTTCGATCACAGCTCCCGAGCCCATGTCACTCATCTGAGACGCGAGACAAACAAACAAACAACAACAACAACAGATGATCAATGAGACGGCAGCTCAGCGGACGGCGTTGCTTCTTTAGAGGATGCGATTCTTTACCGGCTGGTACTTGAGGTCTTTTGGAGCGTGTCTGAAAAGTGGCCCGAAGTTGACCGAAACCTGAAGAGAGAGTAAAGTTTAGCACAAATAGAACAAAGTAAGAACAAGAGAGCAGAACGATGTAGAACACGACCCTCGCACTGACCGTGCAGCTCTTGTAGAGAGAGATGGCGGGAAAGTACATTCCTTCAAACAGGTTCTCATAGGCGACGCCTTGGCTCACGCCGTTCTTAAAGAATATCATCTGAGATAAAAACAGGATCCACGAGTTAACAGCAGCAGCTCTTACAACCAGATTCCTTTAATCTTGAGAGGACTTCTCACCCTGCTGGAGCTCATGGACTTCAGGCTTTTCTCTGCTTTGTCCACGTAGTCCTTCTCCTCAAAGTACAGGTAGCTCTTGAACTTAATCAGCGCCTGAAAAGAGACGGTGGTTGAGATGAAATAACCACGTGTGTCTGGGTTGAGTGTAGTTCTCTTTAGCCACGTTTCCATTAAAGCATTTTCATGCATGTTTTTCCAAGTATCGCATCAGCGGAGTTGTACGAAAAAAGGCAGAATTCTATAATATTTCAATGGCGCAAACAAGAGTTTTTACATCATTTGAGGTGATTTTTGTCTTTATGTAAACGTAGTCAGACCGATTTCAAGCTTCACAGAAAAGAGAGAAAGGCTCGTGCTCGTGCTTACAGGAAAAGAGCCGACGATAGGCGTGACTGGGCGGTCTTTTTTGGGATTTACTTACTTTAAACTTGGCTTAAGAAACCGAATGTAAAAGCCGAGCAGCGTGTCTCGGGTGTTACCTTGTCCTTGTACGTGTCCGGCAGAGCTTTGGCCGTCTCCGTGCCGTCCGGCAGCTCGATGAAGAAGCCCAGCGTGTCTCCCTGACCGTAGCCAGACGAGTAATGCTTCCCTATCGACTGGTGGAACCGGGTGCCCTTCTTGCTGCGCCACGAGTAGCTGAACTTGTCGTAACCCAGAGGGGCCTGCAGGTTGCCTGCAAAATAAGACAAAAGGCAAAAGATGTTTGAAGGAGTATTGTTATAAAGCCCTCTTTATCCTTGAGAACATACGTTTCTTAAGTTTTCAGCCGAGTAAAGTAGATGCAGAAATGTCTGGAAACTGCATTCTCTCTAGTGTCCACCAGGGGGCGACTCCTCTGGTTGTATAGAAGTCTAAGCTTTAAGGTAAACCCGCCCCTAAAGCATCCCCTGCTTTATGGTCTGTTTGACTCTAAATGGACCATAATGTACTAAATGAACATCATGCTGTATTGAAGAAGACTTGAAACTAGAGATTGAGACCATAAACTCATGTTTACAATGTTTACTGAGGTAATAAATCAAGAGAGAAGTAGAGTCATTTTCTCATAGACTTCTATACAACCAGAGGAGTCGCCCCCTGGTGGACACTAGAGAGAATGCAGCTTTAACACATGAAGCATCGGGTTCACTTTAAAGAACCGGAGGATGCCGTCTGATATTCCTAAATGTAAAGAGGTTTGTGTAAGAGAGGACCACCACTCACCGAGGGGCTGAGACCAGCCGAGCCTCGCTGCCGTCTCTGGAGGCATTTCCTCCACGGTGACCTCAAAGTACCAGGAGCCCTTCCGGATACCGTGGGAGGCTCTCACCATGGAGTAGCCCTTCTCACCGGTCACCGTCAGACGGTCGTCAGAGATCTTCAGCTGAGGCGCTGCAACATGAGCAAATGGTAGTTTTTAGATCAGACGTACTTTATTATCTCAATAAGGAGTTTCTTTCTTGGGCAATAGTGTCACACACAGCTGCAATCAACTTAAAACAAAATGCAGCCCAAGTCACAGTAACACATTACATACAAGACGACACGCAAAAGATATCTAACGCTGCAGATAACCACTATTGCTGCTTTGTACTGCTTGTAGAAGTCCAAGATATCCCGAGAAACTAAACACATCTTGTCTGGTTCACAACATCATCCGGAGGAGTATTCACTGTGTCTAACAAGACACACGTTCGCTGGTTTACTGCAGCTCAATGAACACAAAACAAGACGATTTTGCCGTAATTTAGTCGCAATAAACAGATAAAAATGCATCCTCATTAAACTACTATTTGTAAAAAGTCTGAATTCATCCTTCGTCAGGTCTGTCGGCAAGACGACAAACATACAACTTTTAAAATGCTTGTTTTCTGAATGGAGTTTGGTTTGATCGGTGCTAAGCTAAGCTAACATTGTAGCAGCTCTATCGACACTCAACATAACGTCATCTCGGCGTAAATACGGCAGCGACATTATATTTTATACCACAGACAGATTATGGTTCATATCATATAAGAAGTGGACGTAGTCATGGTGACGTCACACATTGGTTTGTGGATGTTATGAAGCCTCTAGTTCGGCATTTAGGCCGTCGCCATGTTGTTGTTTTGCAACCAGTGAACAGGAAGTGACCATATCTGGACTGAGGAGGAGCGACATAGAGACGCCGTATACGTCTCTGGTAGAGACCTGTCAATCACTGTGTAGCCCCGCCCTAATCCTCCTTGCTTATAACTGATAATAAAACCACTTTCCCCATAAATGTATTTGTAATACACGGTACCTCTGTCGTGTAGGGCCAGCAGCACCTTCTCGTACAGACAGGCCCGGTACAGATCACCGGGGATGGGTTTGCCGGCCCAGCAGTCCAGCTCCAGCTTATCCGGGTCTGGAGCGTGAGGATCCGGTTCTGCCAGGATGTAGCGGTACCCGTCCTTATTAAAGGGGTGCTCTAGAGGGTAACCGTGAGGAGGCAGGCGCTGGGCCGAGAACAGGGGGTCGCTGCCAGGACGGAGGAAGAGGAGCAGCACACGTTAGCTGCTGTTGTTAGTGTGTGTGTGTGTGTGTGTGTGTGTGTGTGTGTGTGTGTGTGTGTGTGTGTGTGTGTGTGTGTGTGTGTGCGTGCGTGCGTGCGTGCGTGCACTGACAGTTCTTATACCTTCGGGTTCTCTTGGTGGCTCCTGCTGCAGCGCCCTCCTGTTGCTGCTGTTGTTTACGTTTGGCCCCTCGTCCTTTTCCGGGTCCAGGGGCCAAAGCACCTTTAAGACAACAACAGGTCAGATTACACTCCTGAACATTAAGAAATGCGCGCACACACACACACACACACACACACACACACACACACACACACACAGAGAGAGAGAAAGTGAAAGCAGGGGAAAACAGCAGGCACAAAAAGCAGGAATTAGTTCACGTGAATCAGCCTCTTCAGCGGTGAACCACATCGTTCACAAACACTAACTTCAGGGATCAGATTCTCTACTTCTTCCTCCCAACAACAAAACCGCTGAGATGGAAAATTAAACATTATGTACATGAAGAGAGTAAGAATAAAAATATTCTTCCACAATAAAGGCTTCATTTTCACATTTCTAGTATCTGTTTCTCTGTTATTTTAAATGTAGAACAATATAAAATCATATAGTTCAGATATTAACAAAATATATTGAAGGTGGAAAACATCTGATCCAGTCTTCAGATATTAAACTAAAGGTTGAACCACTGATGTGGCACAAAATAAGGATCCGGTTTAATTCAACGCGTCATGTTAAATGATTTGCTTCGTAATCCTCAGAAGCACCACCATGACACAGTGAAGCACCAGGAGGACTGGGTCAGCACTAAACCGTCCAACAATAAAATGAAAGGACATTTAAGCAGAATCAATGAGTTTGAGGCCGTCGTAAACATTTTTAAATGTATTAATTACGGCGCTGGGGGGGGATTTTATTAGGAGAAGGATCTCAGATTTTCTGGGATTAAAGTCGTAAATTTATGAGATATTCTTGTAAATTCACAATAAAATCACTATGTTGTTTTATTGTGAAAAGCCATTTTCACAGCAGTATCTCTTTAAAGCCCAGATGCCTAAAAATATGAATAATAATAATCTGGTGATTCTGGGATTGAAGCACAATCATTTGCTTAATGCTAAATCTGCACGTTTAATACGCGTTAATCAACGACATCTGTGGCGTGATGAGTTTGAACCAAATACTGTAACAACACGTGATTCCTTCACAGAAAGAAAAAACACTATTTTGTTTATTTTCTGGTGAATTTGTGACTTTATAACCTCATTTAAATGTACAACTTTAGAGCAGTTATTCCTCTGAATATTAACCCCCTCCCTCCCTCAGCTCAATTATGATTTGTTTTTACCCATAATGGCTCAAATACGACGTCTTATGAGGCCAATGGTCTGAAAACAAAAATTACAAATGCAGCGTCATTTCAGTGACGAGACTTCTTTTTTTTAGCAGCAAGCCAGAAACAAGGAAGGTTTGTCCACTGATGACAGGGAGCAAAGCTTTTAGGAGGGGGGGGGGGGGGGGGGGGGGGGCATCAAACACAAGCAGAGAGCAGACAGAGGGGGGGGGGGGGGTTACAGGTGGACGAGGATGAAGTTGCCCACAAGATGCTTATCGAGGAACCTCAGGGCCAACTTCTATCCAGAAGGTTACGAGACACAAAAAACAGATCAGCTCCAGACGCCAAAATACCACAAATATTCACCTGAGAACGAAGATCCACCTGGAGAAACAATGCACAAGACCGATTCAAGGTTTAAAGAAGGAACTGCTCCGCATCAGAATGTCTACAAATGGACCTGTGCTACATATGGAACCGAGTTATGTTCTCACGTTGTCCCAAATGTTTACAACTATTTCCAAACCAGAGAAATAATCTGTAGTTTTTGAACGAAGTGCGTTTCATTCGGTCGCCTGTCAGAGGCGTCAGATCAGCGCTATGGTCGTCTGACAGAAGTTGTTTAATCCAGTTTCAAGCCACATTTTTAAGATACACTTTTAGATCTTGGTGGTTTTTAACTCTACGTTTAACCGGCTGAAGGATTTTAGTCGCTGGATGTCTGGATCTTAAGTTCTCAGAGCTTCAGGACGACA
>NW_027466448.1:327500-380000 GCF_050575085.1 Anarhichas minor
AGATGGGACTGTTACCTGAATTGTAGAGTTAATGAAGCAATTTGAGGCCAATTAAACATAAAAGAGGCAAGTAACTGAGTACTTTTACTCAAATACTGTACTGAAGTATTTCCATTTGTAGTTCTACTTAACTACAAGGACATATTTAACTTTTTACTGCACTACAGTTACACGTTTAGATAAAGATATTAAATAATATAAACTAGTGATTTTCAACCGTTTTCAACTGTTTGATGATCAAAAATATACAATTGTCCTTCTCCTTCTCCTCCTTCTTCTCTTTGTTCTTCTTCTCCTCCTTCTCCTCCTCATCTTCCATTAATCATCTCCAGACCCCTCAGGTTTACCTGGCGACCCTTTGGAGGTCCAAAACCCTCAAAGGAACCACTGACTAAACTATCTGAGTGTATAAAACGTATTTAAAAGTAACTCAAGAAGCTGTAATACTTTTGAACTTTGGCTGAAGAGTATTTTTACATGAATGTATTTGTACTTTTACTCAGATTTTAGGATCTGAATTTGACATGAAGAACAGTTTGAAGCTCAAAGTCAAAAGATGTTGTAATGAATCTCTTCTGTTGTTTAATACGACTCGTCTTGGTCTTTGAAAGTTGGAGTAAAGATCTCCTTCCTCTCAGTGTGAGTATCTCTGTTTCCGGTTCTTCAGCTCCTCATTGAAGACAGATGCTTTTTATGACTGAACTTTTCCTCCTACTGGAAATATTCAACATCATTTCATACAGAATTCAGTCTGACATGGTTGTCTTTGAACACGTTGGGATCTGCACTATAATTTGACATAATATTTATATTTTTGGGCTATATAAAGAAAGATATTATTAGTACTATTACCAGCAGGCATGAAGTGGCCTCAGTGGTCAGAGGACCAGCGCTCCTAAAGTTGTTAGTGGGCTTCTAATTAAACCGAAGTGCTTTGTGGGGATGTTGCACACTCAACAGGACAAAAACGGCTCCATGGAAACTGAGACACAAGAGACAAAAGGCTCAAACTTTGCTTTGATGAGTCCATCAATTAGCATCACAAGACGCGTTCATGTGTCCTACCAGCGTAACAATCCCACATTTGCAAATAACGACAAGCGAAACCACAAAGAGGAACACGAGGGATAGAAAGGAGGCACATTTTAACCAGATGCCCGGTAATAAATAACAAACTCAAAGCCCCCCCACCGGCTGAGAGAGCGTGCATTTGCATTCTGAAGTGCCCGCACGTGGGGGTCCCACGGGGCCGGAGCGTGTCCGCGTTACGCACAGGAAAAGACAAGAGGCTTCAATTGTTCCTGCAGCGCGCATTGCTTCATTTGGGTAACTTTTTGAATGACATGTAAATTAGACAGCGCTGCGGTGGCGTGTGCAGAGGCTGCGTGTGTATATTTCTATATAAACCCCCGGAGCAGCTCGGATCAGTCACTCCGCTTCCTGCGTCCTGATCATCGCCCCACAGCGCGCTGAAATGCAGCCAGTTGCAGCCAAAGTCCCGCTAAACCACAGGACACCTTTTTCTGTGGAGGATATTTTGGATCCTACAAAGTTTACGAGGAGAATAATCTGTGCTGAGGATGCAACAGGTGAGAAACAAACTCCTTGAGGTCTACGAAAAGCCTTTTTATCAACTTGTAAATTAGTTTAATCATGATCTTTTCGTTCCCTTATAGGAGCTTCTTCTCCCAGAGATGAACCCAGAAAACAACAGCTGCATCCTCCGACCGCTGGGAGCTGCAGCCCGGATGAGGAGGCTCCGTGTCCGCCGGGGAAGCTCCAGAGGCCGGAGGCTAAAAGCCGACGGATCCGCACCGCCTTCACCATGGAGCAGCTGCAGATCCTGGAGCGCAGCTTCCGGAGGTGCCACTACCTGTCGGTGCTCGAGCGGCACACCGTCGCCTCGGCCATGCGCCTCTCCGAGACACAGGTCAAGATCTGGTTCCAGAACCGGCGCACCAAGTGGAAGAAGGAGCGACCGCGGGGGAGGGAGGCGGAGGAGGAAGAGCACGGCTTCCCATCATCATCCTCCTTCTCCTCTCCTCTGACCTACAGTCCGCTCTACTGGCAGCCGCGCGCTCCACTGCAGATGTTCGCGCCGCTGCCGCTCGCGCCTTTTCATCATCATTATTACGCACGATGAAGCGACTGAGCACACGATGGACCAACATTCAGCTCACCTGAAACTATTTCTGCAAAAAAAAAATAATATATATATATATATATATATATATATGGCACAAGTATCATTATTCCTGAGAGCTGTTAAAGTGCCGAACAGAACCGACTTTATATTTTCTAATTATGCTGTAATTTATTTTGATAAACATTTCTATTGAAGTTATTCTTGTTTTTTTGTTTTTTTATATTGTTGATTCTCACAAGATAAAAATGTGCATTAATATCTAAATATATAATTCATTTCTATATTTTAAACTGTGATTTTACATTTGTTTCCTCGAGGTAATGTGCAGTTAGAACTAATAACTTAATGATGGAGGTGCATTAACATTATGACCCTGGTCGATGTTTCTGCTATAAAATTCACAGGCAATAATAAAAAAAGATGCATTTTATGATCTAAAGGGACAAACAACCTGATTGCTTTGAGCTAAATGCTAATATCCGCTGACATTTAGCAGGTATAATGTTCACCAAGCCTTTAGCATGTTAGCATGCTAACAATTGCAAATAGGCAATGAACACAAAGTACAGCTGAGGCTGAAGGGAATGTCTTCAGTTATTTTTAGTCACAAATCAAATTATTGGACTAATTGAATGTTGATGTAAAGTCAGAAGATCAGCAAAGTTATTACAGTTCATCCTGAAGGAGAACACGAGTGTCTGAGCCAGACTTAGTGACAATCCATCCGATAGTTGTTTGATATTTTATAAAAAAAATAAACATCAAAGTCAGTTTCATCCTCTGAAGAACCACAACAAGTAAAACACCACAGTCACGAGGGTTCATCCCGAGGGGAACATGAATGTCTGAACCACATTTCATGGAAATCCATTTATCCATAGAAGTCTATGAGAAAATGACTCTACTTCTCTCTTGATTTATTACCTCAGTAAACATTGTAAACATGAGTTTATGGTCTCAATCTCTAGTTTCAAGTCTTCTTCAATACAGCATGATGTTCATTTAGTACATTATGGTCCATTTAGAGTCAAACAGACCATAAAGCAGGGGATGCTTTAGGGCGGGGCTACACGGTGATTGACAGGTCTCTACCACGGCATTGTGTGTGTGTGTGTGTGTGTTGGTTTGACTAGTAAACTCCATCCAACTCTTTTTGGCCAAGTTAAACATATTCTGTACATAAAGTATTTTAATGACACAAAATTACTACTCTCTGCTCAAAGTCTTTCTCACACACACACACACACCTCTGAGCACATCTGTATGTAATTTAGCACATACTCTGATCCTCAGATGTCAGGCGGTTCTGAACTCCCACACGTCCGTGAAGTGTTTAGTTTTAATAAATCACAAACAAACAAAAACATCACGTGAAAAAATAATTAACTTAACGTCGGCATTCTATTCCCAGGTGTTACAAATTGTGATGTTTTAAAAAATAAAGTATTTTAAGAAGATGACATGTTATCAGCTGGAAATGATCTGAGAGCATTTCCAACATCAATGAGGTATTGGAAACAGATGGAGGCAGAAAACAAAGTGGACAGACTATTGTTACACACACACACACACACACACACACAGGTCTGCAAAAGGAACATTATGAGCGTGAGCAGGGAAACGAGTCGACATCTAACGGAAACGAATTGAATGTTTTCCAAGAATCTACATGATGAAACAAGACAAACAGAAAAATACTTTCCTGAACTTTTATGCAGGAAATCAGATCTTGACACCAGAAGTGGAATAAAACTTATTTACTCAAGTGTTCTAGTACAAATCCAGGTACTTTTCATTTACTTGAGTATTCATGCTACTTTCTACTTCTCCTCCGCTACATCTCAGAGTTAAATCTTGTACCTCTGAGATGCATCATATGCTACAAACATGATGCATCAGTAATATTACTCAAGAAACATCAGATTTAATAGTGAAACATTTACTGATCAATCGATACTTTTAATTTAACTACATTTATGTACTTTTACTCAAGTAAGGTTTTGAATGCAGGACTTTTACTTGTCCTGGAGTATTCTCAGTGTGATATTAGTACTTTTACTGAAGTAAATGATCTGAATACTTCTTCCACTACTGGATAACACTTTAACTGCACAATGTCTCAAAAGCATCTGAGCAGATCTTTGATCCCAGATGACACAGCTGCTGTTATTCTGCTTGGTGGACATGAGTCATGGTCTGTGGTGGTGTTATGATCTCTTTCTGACACTGAACATTTCTGAAGTCAAAGTCATGGTAGACTTTAGAGTCTGCAGCCATGACTGAATGGATGAAGGGGAATCATTAGAATGTTATTAAAGGCGTTGAAGAATGATTGGTGTTTGATAAAACATGGACGTTGCCGGTGAAACTTCATACTTCTGTCCTGTGAAAATGATGAAACTTCTTTAGATTCTCATTGTTCCTGCAGAGCACTCGTTAGATGCTTCTGTGCCTGAGTGCAGCTTCACAGAGCTGCTAGCAGTAGTGGAAGAAGTATTCAGATCATTTACTTAAGTAAAAGTACTAATACTATACTGTAAAAAGTACTCCATTACAAGTAAAAATCCTGTATTGGAAATGTTACTTCTGTAAAAGTATGTAACTTTAATCAGGAAAATGTAGTATTTAAAGTAAAAGTACTCAATGCAGAAAAAAAAAAATTTCATTTATTTATTTATATATTTGTTTAGTTACTACATTTTCCCAATTATACAATACGTTCTTTTACTTAAGTAATATAAAATTTGATTAGCTATTAAAAGTATTTGATAAAAAAGCATCACATTTAATCAGCTCTTCATGTTTTGTGTGTAAACATCTTTGAAGTAACTAGTAGTTAAATGTACTGCAGTAAAAGTATTTTCCACAGAGATGTAGTGGAGTAGAAGTATAAAGTAGCATAAAAAGAAAGTACAAGTACCTCAAATTTGTACCTGAGTAGTAAACTTTTATTCTTGTTCTTTTCCTCATAAAACCTGTTGTGTTCTGTATGAGTGCATAATAGCAGCATGTTTAATGTCTTTAATTGTCTCATTGTCTTAATCATTCTCAGTCGATCATCTGCTGAAGAATGTCGACTCTGCTGAACTTAAAACACGACTCAGTTTGTTCACCCAACCGTAAACACTTCAGTCCTCACATCTGGGAACGCTGTGTGTCCCGCCGCTGACCGCAATCGAAAAAGCGTTGTGTAATACGCCTACTTCATCTAGATATGTTATGAGTGAAGTCCACATCTTTTTAACATTTAGACAGTTTAAACATTTCATGCATATTTTACAGGCCAGATTATAGTGTGAAATTGAATGAAATCTTGAAAATTACATTTTCACGGTTTTGGAGCTGCTCTGGTGAGCCATGTCTTCTTGCCGAAGGACTTTTGTTTTGTCTCCGGACTGAAAATCAGACCAGTTCGAGCCATCACAAATACCTAACATCGTTTTTACGACGAGATTCTGGACAAAACTGAAGGTGATCTGAAGTCTGTCTTTAAAGCTAATCAATATTTCTATAAGAGCAATGGATTTAATAAGAGTTTTCACTCCAGGTGACCAACCCACAGATAATCATCACCTGCATCTGCAGCTACTCAGAACTTTATTGCCTCTCTCAGCTCTTTGTTTTGGTTTTCCAGCCCTCACGTCTGCTCTTATCATCCTGGTTTCTAGTGGCAGCAGGCGGCTGTTTTTAGAGCAAATACTCTAAAAAAGCCACTGTTCACTACCTGCTCAACAGCAAACAGCAGACAGACTCAGTTAAGAGACCAGCTGGTGAACATAGTGGAGCATTTAGCAGCTAAAGAGACAGATATTTCCCTCAAAAGTTGGAGGAGGAGACCAAAAACGGAGCAAAAAGAGAGAGAAAATCGGACTTTAAAGTCAAGAAACACAACGAGAAACAGGACCACAATAGCAAATTAGCAATATGACCCGGTTACTTAAGACAACCCACAGACCTCGTTGTGAGTAGTTTCATTTAGGGACTACTTTCTTTCTGCTGATCACCAACCAAACGTATCACCGAGCAGAAGGAAGCGTGCATCTATACTCGCTACTGCTAGCTCACTTAGCAGCACTGAGCTTAGCTAACGTTACTGCTCAGCAGAGGACGCCGCCATTAATGTTTACATCTTGTCCGTGAGTAGATGCACGCTTCCTTCTGCACAGGGATACGGCCGGCGGGTTTAGTTCGGGAGAAAGAAAATAATCCTTACTTGAAACTGCTCTCAGTAAGGTCTGTAGTCTGCTTCGAGCTCCACAAGTGACATATAGTTTGTATATTAGAGAGAAGGCAGACATCTGTACAGCAGATACCTCCAGCACACAATAAATAACAATACAGGTGAGAGGAACAATATGTATTTTGATTTTGGGTGTGTTGAATTGAGAAAAGGGAACCTTTCATTTTGAATTCAACAGTTATTTCATATTTCAAAAGTTACGTAGTCTTGCTTTAAACTACTAAAGGTTGAGATATATTTGATGACATATATAAATATACACTGCATATGAGTTTCTAGGCTAGCAAAGACCCTGATGTCTATTTGTTATGTTTGCTATCATTTAATCAAATCAAGAACCAGATTAAAAGGTCTTTCTTTAAAGTTCCTTCTTTCTCTTTCTCTCCTCCCTCCCTCGTAGGAATGTCACATGTGGCAGATGCTCCTCCCCTCTGCTCAGAGATGGGTGAGGGGAAAAGGGGGTGAAGGGCCATGAGGGAGAGATGTGACTGAGGAGTATGTGGTAGAGGAGGAGGAGGAGGAGGAGGAGGAAGAGGAGGAGGAGGAGGAGGAGGGAGGTGTGTTGCTCTGCTGCTGCTGGAGAAAATCCAGTCCAGACAGATACTCCTCTCCAGCACGATCAGGAGGCTTTAAAACCTCCAGCACCACAACATTTTCTCCCTCTCTCCACGCTGACTCGCTTTTAGAGGAGGAGGAAGCTCCCCAGACCTCTGCAAGCTCATCCTTTTGTTCTCTGCAGAACACAAACGTCTGCAGAGACGTCGTCAGGACCTCAACAGGAAGTTTAATCTGTGCGTCTGCAGGTCAGATGTTAATTACTGTCAGTCCAAAGTTGTTTTTTACAGATCGTTTGAGATCACGGAGTTTATCAGATCTGTCTTTTCCCAGTCTGCGTTGTGTTTTTCATTTGGAGAAATGAGGGCCGAGTTGCTGGTCGTCTGGGCTGGTTTGACCCTGAGCTGCGCTCTGGTCGGAGCTCGAGATGATGTGCAGGAGAACGAACTCTCCAGAGGTCGGATTCACGTGAGAGAAACCCGAGGACTGGTGGAGCGAGGGAGACAGGGGGAGGAAGACCGCGTCCAAATGTCAGACGAGCCTGCTGAAGTGGTGGAGGAGAGGACAAAACCAAAGAAGAAGAAGACACCTGAGGAAATTGAGGCAGGTAAGAAGGAGCCAAAGGTATGACCGAGTCTGCTGTTCGGATGGCGTACACTCTGCTCTGAGCTTGCAGCCAGAAACACAGACAGGAAAGGCTGCAATCAATCTGTTGAGGTAGGAAGACATTTGGTTTGAATTCTTGTTATCTAGAGCTCCGGCTTTGTCTCCCAACTCGTCCACAGATCCTCCATATGCTCACAGAAACCTTTTCATGACTTGCATTTCAGAGCCAGAATAGCAGGAGAGACTTGGGGGGGGGGTAGGGTTGTTTTGGTAAAAGTATCTCAGTGAGTCAGAGATGACGGGGCAGAAACTTGCAGTTGGTGGTCTGACATTTTCTTGGCAGTCTGACCGCACAGCTGCCGACACAAACTACCATCTCAACTGATCAGAGAAGGAGCTTCTACGGCGTCCGTGCCTCGATTGTGTCTCCAAGAAAAGACACAAAGTCTGAGCAACAGCAGAAATATTTTCCACTACGATTTTTTCCAGAAGTGAGCAGGAAAGATTTACGAGAGGGCCCACTTTCAGTAGCATTGATTCAACGGCATTGACTTTTCCGCTGCATGAAGCAAAACCACAAGACTTATTGCCCAGAGCTTTTCATGTGTGGCTGATTTACGTTACAGAAAAAGACCATCATTAACTCAACCTGAGACCCAGAACTATTCTTTTCAACTTGTTGTTTATCCAGAGAAGGCTTTGCTGAGCATGCACCATCTGTATCAGCCCTGTTTCACAATCAGACTTTGAGGATTTGTGCAGTCTATCGTGTCATGAACGCTGTTGTCTTCTGTTTACTTCGATAACATTTACTGTATGCATGGCTGGAAAGTTAACCCGCCAAACCCAGCAGACTGCGACCAAGCCACCAATGTTTCGATGCAACTAGTTTGTATTAAGTTGATTAAACACAGATTTATTTAAGAGATTTGTGAAAAGAGGAGTCACAGTTGTCGTAACTTCCGTGTGTTTTTTAACCTAAACGACGATCTTTTAACTAACTACGTATTTCACAATCTTTTCCTGAACCTAACTAAGCATTTTTGAGTTGTTTCCTGTAAAGATGGAAGTATATTTTGAAAAGACCGTATGGATGTAACGAGCGTAAAGTGCTGCTGGACTTTTGTAGGAAAATGCACAAAAAATGAGTCACTTCGTAAAATATCATACGAACGGTTTCATGAGGATACCTTGATTTATATATTTTCTTATCTGTGGGTCAGCCGGTTGATCCATAACTTTGGTCCTAACTGAAATATCTCAACAACTGTTGAATGGAAATGTGGTTCTTGAATTAGATTTTGACACAGGACAGTGGATTCTTAACAAATGTGCAGTTATTTAGAGTAAATTACCAGAACAAATTTCACCATTCTTCATTTGGCACAGAAACTATTTGTGTCTGAGAAACCAAAACAAGCCTTGAGGTGTGAACACTGGACCTGAAGCAGGTGTTACATGTTGTCTACTGTAACTTTCTGTGCACAGTCACAGACAGTCATGACATGCCCAGTTCTCCGGGGGTGAGTAACGGGTTGGCAGTGAGGGGTTGTTGTGTTTAAGGACCAGTGGAACATCAGGAAACACGTCTAGCCGAAGAAAACAAGCCGCCTTCTGTGTCTGATGACGGTTGCATAACGACGGCGGATTAAAAACACTGAAGACCTCTTCTCTGTAATATTCCTTGTAGTTTAAACCAAATACTTAAAGTCTTTAATCAGTTTCTCATCAGACAGTTGAGGAGGTGTGACGCCACACTGAGCTGATTGAAGGTTCTGAGATCGCCTACGTCCTACATTCCCAAAGTCTGGGACTCCACCAAAATGTATTTATAAGTATTCAACATGTGGACATAGAAATAGGTTTTTCAGGAATTCTTTGCAAGAGTAAGGGTCCCACTAAGAACCCTTTTCATCAAAGGAACCTCTTTTTTGATGAAAGTTTTTCAAGGGTTCTTTAAAAGACAAAGTGTTCGATTAAGAACCCTTTTCATCCAACGAACTCTTTTCGGGAGAAATAGTTCTTCAAGGATTGTTGAAAGCATGCTTGTTAAAAGAAAACAGCCTCAGTCTAAGCTGTTGAACTAAAACCTCGGTGAGGGTTCTAGGTAGACCCCCTGGGTGGGTTCTTGTTTGCACCCTTAGAAGGTGGAACGTTTCTGGATCGAACCTCTGGAGGGGGTTCTGGGTGGAGCCTTACACAAATGGTTTTAGGTCAAATCAGACGGCAACCTCCCGTTCTGCCGAGTGGAGCCAGTGCAGAAGTGTCCCTCTGCCGTCAGATCAAACTCTTATATAACCTTTCCGTCATGTACTCTGTACAGTATTGACTGTCAAAGGAACAACTGGGGAGATCATTAGACCTTTGGCAACAGTCTCCACTCTTCCTTGTTTGGTCTCAGACCAAAACAAACCAATGAACTGGACAACAACTAGCTCCTGCTGTGTTTATGTGTCTGAGTTGTAACTTGTTTTATAGCTACAGTAAGACTTGCTGCGACAGTAAAACGTCATATGACCCTCTAATATAATGTTTAAAGAAGCTGCACAGCGTCTTTTGTGTGTACTGGCTTCAAATAACTGAATGATTTCCTTTTTTAACTCATCTCTCTGAAGCCAGAGCAAAGAAAGCAGCAGAGAGGGAAGCCAAAGCAAAGAAGCAGAAAGCCCCGAAACCCACCAAGAAGCCCAAAGCACCGAGGCCCACCAGAAAACCCAAAGTACCAAAACCCACCAAGAAGCCGAAGGCGCCCAAAGCCACCAAGAAACCAAAGGAGACGACCACGACGCAGCCAGACGTCAAGAGTCCTTCTCTGGACGAGGAAGAGGAGCGTCTGCTGATTGAACTGGGCTGGGGCACGTGTAAGTATTATACTCAAGCTTTTTGAGAGGGAAGAAGAGAATATTGTTCATAAATATGGTTTTTAACTATTTAAGTTGATCCTCACAGTGGCTCGACCTCTGACCCCAAACGGACCTGGAGTGGAAGAGCCAGTCGAGCCGGACCTGGGTGAGACTTTCACGGGTCACTGGACCGGTTTTCAAGAGTTCGCTCACAAAATACAAAAATAAAGTCGAGGCCATTTATGTCAGAAAAGCATTTTAGTTTTCTACTACTTTATAATTCCATTACTTCTCAGAGGAAAATATTTAATTTTTTACTGCTCTACATTCATTTAATAACTTAAATTGCTTGCAGATTCAGATTAATGATATAATATGATATTAATATATATATATATATATATATATATATATATATATAATTAAACACCTAAAATATCAAAGAGTAATCCGAAATTGCTAAATTTGTTACAATTAAAAGAGCTACATTTAGTTTAATCAGATTAATGATATACAAAATAATTTTACTTTCATCAACGAAAGTATTTTACAAAAAAGCTTAAGAGAAGCACATTGAATATTTAGATGTTTTCAACAAGCGAATAAAGAGACTAAATAATGAAGACTTTAAAGGAGGGAACGTAAAAAAGAATATTTTGTTCATGCAGATTTATTTCCTCTATGCTGACGATGCACTTCTGTTTTAATACAATAATAATGTTATAATGTTTTAATAATACAGTATGTTCCTCACAGATAGGATGCGTGGTAGATATCCTGCCACAACTACTGAGGTCATCATGTATATACCAGGTACCCCTTATTTTTATTTTGATATATTATGGATAATAAAAGTTAGAATTGCAAAAATGTATATGACGGATTTTTTGGGTTAATTTAAACCTATATATAAATACCTTTACTCAGTATATAACAATGTTATATACTGAATAAAGGTGGTAAATATCACACAAAATGGATTTGTAAGATTAGAAACATTATTAATAAAATGTTGCTTATCATATTTGTGTTACGATCGCTCCAGGTTATATTTTAACTTTAAGGGGTCTGAACTAATTTGTCTAAATTCATGACTGGTAGTCACAAAGAGAAGAGATATTTATGTGATTACGCTCCAACAGAGTGTACTTTAAGTTTGACTAGAGGATCATTATATACCAGCTTATTTTTTACAAATGGGAGCTTCAGGATTTACAGATTTATAGATAATTTAACATTAAAGATATCAAAAAAGGTAACCAACCTTTTGAAATTTGTTAAAATAATAACAGCTACTTTTAAGTAACCAATAAATACTTTGCATATTCATAATGTTCTTCTTTATTGTGTTGTAGATGTGCATTTTACTGGGTAACAAGTGTCACTGTTCACGCATTTTATTTCAGTTTAATTTTATATGTTTGTGTATAACTGTGTTTATATATTCTGTTGATGTACGGAAGCCCAGAGTGGGTACGTGAATTTTATTTTTTTGTGTTTTTGGATATATTATCTGTAGGGCTGGGGAATATATACAAATTATGTTGATATATCGTGACAAGAGATATATCGTCTTAGATTTTGGATTTCGTAATATGACACAAGTGTTACCAGACTTATATTATTTTTAACCTTGACCTCTCAGGGCTTCCGTACTTAGGGCTCATCGTGGAATCAAGAAAAGTCTGTCCTCATCTATCTGTTTGTATTTCAGAGGAGACCACCGGCACCCCGTATGTCGTGCCCTGGTATGAAGAGTATGATTACGCTGACCGTACGTCGATCATCAATATAACTTCCCATCAATAACTAAATGAGTTATTGATCGTTGCAATGAGATGAAGTCTTTCTGATTCTCTCTTCACAGTGGCCGCAAAGAAACAAGAAGAGGAGGAGGACAGAGCTCGAAAAGAAAAGGCAGAAAAAGGTTTTTTAATTTACACTTTGTCTGGAAATCGTGTGGATTAATCCGCCGCTGAAAATAGTCCCAAACAAATGCTTTTTAAACATTCAAGTCTTCATTAAAAACTGATGGACTTATTGAGAGACGGACTGTTTGATTGGTTGACAATAACACCAGACTTTTGCTTCATCCTTAATGCTTCAGTGGTTTGTTATAAATGACAGAGATAAGACAAAAGGACAAGAGGAGATTGAGGTGGGAGGAGGAATGTGGATTGTTATCTAAAGCTCAGAGACCAGCGGATGATTTTAAAGAGGCAGAGAGGAAGTGAAAAGATCAGTTTGATAACAAAACTTTCCAAGTTCCAAAACTTTGAAATCCAGACGGTTTTCTGCACGAACAACCTTGAAGATATGAACTCAAACAGAGTAAAGTGACCCACATTCATCCTGAAGGAATGTGTGAGGAATGCACGAAGGTGAACTAGAAGAACATGTGGAAATATTTTGTGCGGCAGTGTTTGGCTGGAGAGCGAGGTCCGTGTTCTGACACGTTGTTTTCTCATCACGCCGTGAAGCCGAGCGGCTGAGGAAGAAGTGGGAGGAAGAGGAAGAGGAGCGACTGAAGCAGATCTCACTTCCTGTTGAACTCAAAAGTAAGAGAAGTTCTGAAGTTTGTTTTTAAAACCTCAAATTAAAGACAGATATGTAAAGGTTTTTGCTTTTGAACTATTGTACTTAAACAGAAATCTGAGGTATTTTTTGAGTATTTATACATTCTGCTACTTTATACTTCTACTCCCCTTGATCTCAGAGGTACATATTGTACTTTTTACTGTACTACATCTCAGAGGTACATATTGTACTCTTTACTGTACTACATCTCAGAGGTACATATTGTACTCTTTACTGTACTACACCTCAGAGGTACATATTGTACTTTTTACTGTACTACATCTCAGAGGTACATATTGTACTTTATACTGTACTACATCTCAGAGGTACATATTGTACTTTTTACTGTACTACATCTCAGAGGTACATATTGTACTTTTTACTGTACTACATCTCAGAGGTACATATTGTACTTTTTACTGTACTACATCTCAGAGGTACATATTGTACTTTTTACTGTACTACATCTCAGAGGTACATATTGTACTTTTTACTGTACTATATCTCAGAGGTACATATTGTACTTTTTACTACATCTCAGAGGTACATATTGTACTTTATACTGTACTACATCTCAGAGGTACATATTGTACTTTTTACTGTACTACATCTCAGAGGTACATATTGTACTTTATACTGTACTACATCTCAGAGGTACATATTGTACTTTTTACTACATCTCAGAGGTACATATTGTACTTTTTACTGTACTATATCTCAGAGGTACATATTGTACTTTTTACTACATCTCAGAGGTACATATTGTACTTGTTACTGCATTGGACAGCTGCTCCCTGGAATGAAGCCAGTGAGTGTTTCTAATCAGAGTGTTTCTGGACCATCATACATCCTGTTTGTTTCCCCCCTCAGACTGTCCTCCTCTGGGCTTGGAGTCCCACCGGGTGGAGAACGACCAGCTGCTGGCTTCCTCTCAGTCTCACTACGGGTTCGCGGCTCAGAGGGGACGACTCAACATGCAGGTGAGACTCATACAACAACTACATCTGTGAGTCTGCTCTCAAAGTATCTGTTTAGTGGTTTTTATGATAATAAGCGAAAGAAAATCTGCGTTGGCGTGCAGGGCTCTGGGAATGACGACGACCTGTACGGCGGCGCCTGGTGTGCAGAGTCAGAAGAGGGCAACCACTGGTTCGAGGTCGATGCCCGCCGAGAGGTGGAGTTCACCGGGGTCATCACTCAGGGACGGAACTCAGAGCAAATGTGAGTCTAACCTCCACTTCATACAATGAACGCAGAGGTTTCTGTGTGTCACTTTCATGGAACTATGGAAGCTCATTTCGCAGGGAAATAAAGGTTGGGAGTGACATTTAAAAAAAAAGTCAAATCTATAAAATAGAAGTATATATTTTCTCATATTTGAGTCTTAGTAAGTGTCAGAATTTTGACAACCTCTTTTCAATTTCAAAAAATGTGATAATTGGAGTCTTCAAATACCACATTTATTTGGCCACTAGGGGGCCAACAGGATTTTTAAAACACTGATATTATTCTGGAGGCTATATAACATGAAACAAACAGTTTCATAATTACACATCCACAGAGAAACGCGATGGTTCAAACTGAGCTCAGGGGAATGAATACTGTGAAACGGTCATAGTTATGTTTAGGTAACACACCACTAAGTTAGGTTTAGTGAAAACATCATGGTCGGCTTAAAATACGTATGTAAACTATGTAAAATACGTTCAGAAGCAACGCAACAGAAAAACACGTCTCAAATGTCATGAACGTAACTTTTTTTTAAAGAAAAAGAACATTTAGGACACCGGTCTCAAACGACGGTCTCCTTGTTGAAAGTCCTGTATTTGTTTGACCCGTCCACCATAAGCGATCTATCTCACATTTTATACGTCCCATGTTCAAAACAAAGCATATTCACGCCGACGCGTTTACATTGTAGTCAGTACAGAGAGAGTCCGAGGGCTGAATGATTCATTAGGAGTCTTTGTAAGTCCAATATTCTCTCTCTTTTTGCTCTGTTTTTGGTCTCCACCACCTCCTGGTCAAATATCTGTCTCTTTAGCTGCTAAATGCTGCACTATGTTCACCAGCTGGTCTCTAACTGAGTCTGTCTGCTGTTTGATGCTCAGCAGGTAGTGAACAGAGGGTTTATTAGAGCTTTTTGTTTAAGAATGTTAGTCATCAAACCAAAACAATGGGCTGAAAGATGCTCAAACATTTTCATTTTCTCGTCCTGGCAGAAATCTGCTTCCATACGGGTCAGTAAGAATAAGGAATAATGAATCCCTTTTCCTCCCTAGTGAGGATTTCGTGTCCTCCTACTTTGTGGCCTTCAGCAACGACAGCCGTGACTGGACGACACTTCACGACGGATACGCTGAATGGGTGAGTGGAAATGAAACTCCACTATAGCCTTCTCATGTTTTTTCAGAAATGTAGTATTTAATCAGACATTTCTTCAACCAAACACAAAAACACATGCGACATATAACCGTCACACAAGGAACGCTAGCTCAGGTCACTTGATGCCTCAAACCCCAAGAACAAAACCTCAATTATTCCCTATGATCTACCGTTCAATAACAGCTTGGAACTCTCCACCTCCTCATGTAACTTATAACAAACTGTCATTTAAAGAAAATGAAAGGCTCACCTAAAGCCACTTAGCATGTGACTAGAAGTCCTTTGTAGACCCCGATCCTTCTTCAGAAGAAGATGCATAATGTATACGGTACTTTGTATCTGACTGTAATATTTTTAACTATTCGGATTGTATCGTATGTGTTATGAATTGTCCTCTCCTGTGGACCCGAGGAAGATTAGCAAATAACAGCTCTACTTTTTGTCCTCTCCTGCAGTTGTTCTATGCGAACGTGGACAAGGACACGCCGGTGTTGGGTCAGTTCGCGGCGCCCGTGGTGGCACGCTACATCCGCATCCTGCCTCAGAGCTGGAACGGCAGCTTGTGTCTTCGGGCCGAGGTCCTGGCCTGTCAACTCCCCAGTAAGTGTATTCACAGATAGCCACATCACAGCACCGCTCACCTGCTGTTTCTCATCTCGCTCAGCTGTCACAGGTTCTGGAGGAGTTTCATGAGTCAGAGAGCTTCCTCATTTCTTAGGAATAGGTCATCCTCCACTGGAGAGACAACTCAACTTTCTGCCAAACTTCAACTTAAAAAGAGACTATTTCACAACACGAACTTCACAACCTCAGTGTTGTTACATAACTGCCTCACAGAATAACTGTGAAGTGTTTCCACCATTTAACTAACTTCCTCCAGCATGGTACTTGCATACAAATCTTCAGAAGTATTTACATTTTCTGCTGTTTCTATAAAATCCTAATCAGATCACAGAATTTGGTTTTGAGTTGCTGTTATCGTCATGTGGCCTACTTATCATTACAAATAGCGTTAAACTTGCATTGTTGGAATGTAACAGAGTACATTTACCAAAATACTGAACATAAGAACATTTTGACATACTGAGTATTTCCATTTTCTGCTACTTTCTACTTCTCCTCCACTACATCTTAGAGGTAAACAGTGTACGTCTTACTGCACCTACATGAGTTTAGTTACTTTGCAAATTCTGATTAATAATGCAAAATATAATCAACTAATAAATTATGAATTATTATAGTTTAAGATGAAAACTGAATTGATCCGAGGAGGAAATCTCACAAAACAAACTAGCCAGCAGTGTTTAAAGTTATTAAAATTAGCTCCAACTTTACCAGCTGCAGCATTAAAGTGATGAACACAATAATGCATCAATAATTATAATAATATAATCCAATAACATTACATATAATATTCTGAAATTGACTGTTCTGCATAATGAGTCCTTTTTTGTACTTTTAGTACATTTTGATGCTTATGGTTAACTAACATTTTGAATGCAGGACTTTTACTTATTTGTACACTGTAGTAGTACTACTTGTACTAGTAGGATTTAGAGGGATTAATTGGCAGAAAAACTTGGTGTGTAATCACCTGAAATTAAGAATTGTTGTGCTTTCGTGAGCTTAGAATGAGCCCTACATATTATCTACATATGGAGAGGGAGGCGGAGTCCGCCATGTTTCTACGGTAGAACGGCAAACCAAACACTGACTCTCAAGAGAGACTTTCACGTTTTAACATTACTGTAGTTCTCTACACGTGGTTGCAATCTGCAACCTCACTACTAGATATTACTAAATCCCACACTGTCCCTTTACGTAAAAAATATCTAAGTACTTCTTCAATCTTTGTTGTTTCCCAAAACTAGCAGCTTTACACCAGACAGATACACAGCATTACCAGCAGTTCAAATATAGTCTAATCTCAGCATGGTGCTTCTTTCAGGCAGCTACCGCAGTGAGAATGAAGTCAACCCATCAGACGACCTGGACTTCCGACACCACAACTACAAGGAGATGAGACAGGTCTGTTTTCAACGTAGTGGTCGTGACGTCACTCATGAGTTTGTGGACTGATGCTTTGAAGCCTCAAGTTTGGCGATTTGGCCGTAGCCAACTTGTTTCTTTTGCAGCCAATGAACGGAAGTGACCATATCTGTGACGTAGAGTGACGTAGAGACGCCGTATACGTCTCTGGTAGAGACCTGTCAATCACTGTGTAGCCCCGCCCTAAATCATCCCCTGCTTTATGGTCTGTTTGACTCTAAATGGACCATAATGTACTAAATGAACATCATGCTGTATTGAAGAAGACTTGAAACTAGAGATTGAGACCATAAACTCATGTTTACAATGTTTACTGAGGTAATAAATCAAGAGAGAAGTAGAGTCATTTTCTCATAGACTTCTATACAACCAGAGGAGTCGCCCCCTGGTGGACACTAGAGAGAATGCAGCTTTAACACATGAAGCATCGACTTCACTCGACAGAACCGGAGATTGCTCCTGATTCCGACTGATAAAAAGATGATAAACTGTTGTTATGATTCTGGAAAGAACGATGTCACAGAAACTTTTGTTTCTCTTCCAGATGATGAAGGTGATAAACGAAGAGTGTCCCAACATCACCAGGATCTACAACATCGGTAAAAGCTCTCAGGGCCTGAAGATGTACGCCATGGAGATCTCCGACAACCCCGGAGAGCACGAGACGGGTACGAGACAGAACTAACCGAGTGTGTGAACGTCATACAACCACCCGTCCCAATGTGTGATATTCCTTTTCTGTTTCTGCATCCACTAGGTGAGCCTGAATTTCGGTACACAGCCGGACTCCACGGCAACGAGGCGCTGGGTCGAGAGCTCCTCCTCCTGCTGATGCAGTTTCTGTGCAAGGAGTACAGAGACGACAACCCCAGAGTGCGCCGCCTGGTGGACGGAGTGAGAATACACCTGGTGCCTTCGCTCAACCCTGATGCTTACGAGCTGGCCTACGAGATGGTACGATGGGGCAGGAAATAAGCCGCAGAACGTTGATGTAACTGTAGCACCTTGAAGCGCTGAGACCGGGTTAGAATACTGGTAGATCTCCTCCTTCTTGTCCTCCAGGGCTCGGAGATGGGGAACTGGGCTCTGGGCCACTGGACCGAAGAAGGTTACGACATCTTCCAGAACTTCCCAGACCTCAACAGCATCCTGTGGGGAGCCGAGGACAGAGGCTGGGTCCCTCGCATCGTGCCCAATCATCACATCCCCCTCCCAGAGAACTTCCTCAACGGCTCTGTGAGTCTGTTTTAAAAAACCCTCTGAACCCCAAAACCCACCGGCAGGATTGAAAAGCATATTATCTTTAAACTATCACCAAAACTACACCGTTTATCACAGCCAGAAGCTTTAAGAACTGTCATTAACGTCAGATTTTCATCCTTCGGACAGTCCTCGGACACACCATGTGTGATTAACGCTTCAGTCTGATAAAGCCATCGAAACAAAGCTTACATTTGTGATATTTCATCAAAAACATTTTATTCTACATGTCTGATTTAGAATCTGGCCACAAATAAACCGTTTGCTTTAAACAGATTCTGTAAAAACATTAAAGTGTGAGCTCCTCAGTGAAACTATGAAGTCATGATTGATTCATCTGAGACCAACAGTCATGTGACAACAAACCAGAGAGAGGTTGTAAAAATGTGAATAGTTCAATATTTATAACACGCCTCGATTTCTTTCTGACATTGGTAACACTCGTGGGTACTTTGGAAAATGTTGTCTGTATAGATTTCATTGTTTTCCAATTTTTGTAAAATAAATTATCAAAATAATTCAACTTGCGTTATTTCTTATTTAGGATGTATGTCATTGTAACTGTGTTATTCTGCACTAAAGACATGTTCTAGTTCTCTCTACTTCTAGCCATGATGGTTCTGTTTCCATAGAGGAGCAGAACTTTATGTTACAGTGAACATCAAGGCCACAGAAAGTAAAATGTGACCCGAGCAAAACAACACCCTGAAACTGCTTGTGGTTCAGAGGTCTAAAGACACCAAATGTTCACCACTTATGATCCAACACGACGTGCTGACATTCACACTTTTCTCTGCTTCTTGCTTTCACA
This sequence comes from Anarhichas minor, assembly GCF_050575085.1. Classification (NCBI taxonomy): domain Eukaryota; kingdom Metazoa; phylum Chordata; class Actinopteri; order Perciformes; family Anarhichadidae; genus Anarhichas; species Anarhichas minor. Next base: position 346,973 of record NW_027466448.1, read on the forward strand.
GCTGGGTACGGAGACAAAATCCATCATTTCCTGGATGGAGCGCACCCCGTTCGTGCTGGGAGCCAATTTGCAAGGAGGAGAAAAACTGGTCGCGTACCCTTTTGACATGCAGCGTCCATCAATTTCCGTAAGCCTTTTTATCTATTTTGTTTTACAAAGAAGAACCAAATAAAACATATAGATGATCTCGTCAGCCAGACATTAACCCTATAATCCCTCTGATGGTGTTTAAGTCAACCGATAGCCGGCGTTGGAGAAGCAACGGCGACATGAACGAGGAGACGTGGGCTCGCATTCAGCGGCAGAACGAGGGATCTCTGAGGGAGACGCCGGACGACGCCATGTTTCGATGGTTGGCCATGTCGTACGCCCACAGCCACCTGACCATGACAGAGACCTACCGGGGCTCGTGCCACGGAGACGACGTCACTGGGGGTCAGGGCATCACCAACAGGGCCATCTGGGATCCAGTGGTGGGCAGTAAGTGCTGACACAGAGGGAAGTAAAGACGTAGCATGGTAGCAGGTATCCATGGACGGATTCATCTGTTTGAGGGTCCCCATCAAAACGAAGAGCTCATCCTGTTCCTCATCCTCTCCCACAGGCATGAATGACTTCAGCTACCTGCACACCAACTGCTTCGAGCTGTCCGTCTTCTTGAGCTGTGACAAGTTTCCCCATGAGAGTGAACTGCCTCTCGAGTGGGAGAACAACCGCGAGTCTCTGCTGTCCTTCATCGAACAAGTGAGAACTAGACTTATAAGTATGAGACCCCCCCAAAACAAATTGGGTTTTGCCATTTTGTTCTTCATATGGAAACTGGCGTGGTCGGCTTAGAGTAATGTTGGTTAAAATCAAGAGACAACCTCCAGTTCTGAAGAGTGAAGCCGATGCTTCATGTGTTAAAGCTGCAAGATGGCGACAAGATGGCGACAGTCAAATGTCGAACTTGAGGCCTTTAAAACCGTAGTCCGTAAACCAATGGGTGACGTCACAACGACTACGTCAACTTCTTACATACAGTCTATGGCTGCGATGGATTCTATTGGCATTATGAAGGTTTTTAGCCCCAGGGTGTTTGCTCCCTTTCCTGGTGTGTAGAAGTTGTGGTTTTTCCCCCAGTGTGAGGCCTCATCAGCATTGGAGTCCATTGTAACGTCTCTGAAAACGATCTGGCCACTCTGCTCTGTGAAGGATAAAACTATCAGGGGGCTTTTAAGTCTCATCTATAGCTGTTCCAATGTGTCCCAATGAAACATATTCAGATTGTACTGTGGTTGGACCTGAAATACTGTTTCCTGTGCAGGTACATCGAGGGATAAAAGGTGTCGTGAGAGACGTGGAGGGAACTCCGCTGCCCAACGCCACCGTATCTGTAGAGGGAATACGGCATGACGTCAAAACCGGTATGTCGGGTTCTTTGCATTTTTGATGACAATAAAGACTTTCTTTGGTCAAGAACTTCAGCTCCTAATTGTTTTCCCGAACTCATTTCAGCTGCAGGTGGTGATTACTGGCGGCTGCTAAACCCCGGGGAGTTCAGGGTGACCGCCAAGGCCGATGGCTACACCCCTCAGACCAGACTGTGCATGGTGGGCTACGACTCCGGAGCCACCTCGTGCAGCTTCACCTTGGCCAAATCCAACTGGGACCGCATCAAGCAGATCATGGCGCTCCACGGCAAGAGGCCCATTCGGCTGGTGCCCAAAGTAAACGTGGCGAAGACGACGGCGGCCACCAGCCCCGCGGCCCCGACCATCGACAGTCACTCCGCCGGCCAGAACGCCGAGCGACTCAGGAGGCTCCGGATCATGCGTCTACGCCGGCTGCGTCAGCAGAGATTAAGAGCCAGTCTTAGCACCACTCCGTCCACAACAACAACAACAACAACAACCACAACAACGACAGCCCCCACGACGATACCGGAGACCGAGAGAACCACTTCCTGGTACGACTCCTGGTTTCCGGTGGACAGTTGGATGACCGAGAACCCGTTCGATAGCGTCATCTTTGACTCGGTGCCCACACAGGACTATCCCTTTGAATACACTATTGATTGATTACTACATTCTCTATAAGACCTTATTAACCACTTCAGTCTGCTGCAACATCACAGCTTTAAAAGAAAACACACAACACGTTAAATATTTAGTTCTCAGAGAGTTTCAACTAGTCGGGTAAAGATTGACTACGTTTATATGAACCAAATATTCTGGTTCATGTCCTTATTCTGAAGAAGACGATATTCATAATAAGCCGTTTACATGGAAAGAGACTCGTATAGTGAATGAGCTGTATACGTATACATATATACATACATACATATATATATATATATACATATATATACATATACATATTCATATATATATATATATATATATATATATATATATATATATATATATATATATATATATATATATATATATATATATATATATATATATATGAATGAGATGTATACATGTCCAAAGAATGATCTACAACCCGAAGAATATCAACATATCACACGTTTTACTCTGAACATGATCCATTCACAATAAGAACTCATTCAGAACATGAATCATATCACATTTTGAATATTGTCCTATTTGGAATAACAGTGGAGTAAGAGTTTGCATATCAGCGTAGTCATCGTGAGTGGAGATGGATGTGATTTTAAGGGAACGTCCATAAGAGAAATGTGTTGTTTTATTCTTCACAGAGAATTGATCTGGAATAGAAATCTTCTGCTGAGCAGAGACTATACAGATGTGCATCGGCTCAATAAAACAATATACAGCATGTTACGACACAAACATGATATTAAGTATTTCTTTATTACAAATGTATGTCTATCTTTATGATCCTTTAATGGCTTTACAGTGCGATTGCTGGCCTCAGTTAAACTGATTTAATGTTCTGATGAATGCATTTAATTAAAAAAAGTTAAAGAAAGTGTTTTTCTAAATGACCTGAGTCTGTGTATTATTTATAGCTAAGATAATATTATTGATCTGTACGAAGCTGATAGGGCATTGAACTCTTTCGTCTACTTCAGCACTACGGACAGCGCCATCGATTTATGAAAACACAGCAGGAGACAACCTCCAGATCTTAAAAGTGAAGTCAATGGCCAAATCCCAATGTCCCCCCTAAACCCTCAAACCCTGAACCCTCAAGGACTTACTGACGTCACCTGGTAAGTGGGTGAGTGTGAGAGACTGAGGGCTTGAGATGGTGTAAATAGGAATGGGACAGCACTTTTCTGCAACATATCACGTTACCATGAAAACGACAAAAAATATGATGTATAATTGTGTGTATTTATTTTATACTTTGTTCTCCCTGATTTGAACGTCTTCAGGCTCTTTCCTCACAAGATGAGAGGTAACTTCATATCATCTATTTACTCGTTTGTCAAAACAGCTTCAATGACAAAATCAAATATTTGATGAATAAATAAATACATATCTTCTGAGTTCATGTTTATTTTTTGTTCCATCTTTAACCCTTAATGTTTCTGAGTACATTTATTATGACAGGCTGAACACAAGTGACCCGTCCTCTTCGTTTACCCTTTTTTTTTTTTTACGTGTTCATGCGTCCACTGGTTACCCGTGTTTAATGTCACATTGCAATGATTTGTGGGTAATTCCCTTAGGCCAAGTCAGCATACCATGCTGACTTGGCCTAAGGGTTCATAAAGGGCTCAAAATGTCTGCGAGAGCCTCAAACACTTGACGATTTGACAGTGGGACATCCCTAAACCCTCACGGACTTCGCGGGAGCGCACCTCAAAGTCCGTAAGGAGGGACATTGGGATTTGGCCAAAGCTTCGTGTGTTAAAGCTGCATTCTCTCTAATGTCCACCAGGGGGCGACTCCTCTGGTTGTATAGAAGTCTATGAGAAAATGACTCTACTTCTCTCTTGATTTATTACCTCAGTAAACATTGTAAACATGAGTTTATGGTCTCAATCTCTAGTTTCAAGTCTTCTTCAATACAGCATGATGTTCATTTAGTACATTATGGTCCATTTAGAGTCAAACAGACCATAAAGCAGGGGATGCTTTAGGGCGGGGCTACACAGTGATTGACAGGTCTCTACCAGAGACGTATACGACATATAAAAGATCGAATCATTAACAGACCTGCTAAACATCAACATGTCCTCTTTGTAAATATGAAACACTGGAACTACAAAACAAAAGTTTGAGAAGAAATCATTTATTTTAACAAACATTTTCAATGGTTCCACAACAGATGTATTAGAAATAAGAAAACACAGACACTGTATTCCTCCACATACGTTAGATGTTTCTTGCATTTTCCTCGTTTCAAAGTTCACATAAGTCAGCGTCCACGTCATCCAGAGTCCGTTCAGTTCATATTTGTCCGCTGTAGACGAAGTCTGTGCACAGGTAACGATCCACGACTGATCCACGTTCACGAGCTCCGCAGCTACGACTGGCCGGCTTTCCCTGTCCTGTTCCTCCCTCCGCTGTACCGGAAACTCTTCAGAGGGTTCTTCACCTGGATGTTCTTCTACGAGAGGTTACATCAAAATCAACGTTACGACTCCAACGCATCGCTTCATTCAAACATTTATGGTTTTAATGTGCAGTTCAGATGTTATTCTCTGTAGAACATCGACCAGATAACTACGGTAAAGCTAACTAACCATCATTTCCATTAACGACTATTTTCTCAATTATTTGATTCATAATTTGGGCTTTAAGACGAAAACGGTTCCCAGAGCCTGAGATGGACTCAGAGTTATTAGTTTATCATCATGTTGACTTTAGTAGCGTTTTTTAAAAAGTAAACAAATGGCAACAACAACTCTGCATCGATGCACAACCAGAACATGACGATGTGCCCGTTTCTTGTTCCCCAAACAGTGACACACCTGTGATAACCCGACTGAGCACTTACCTGTTTCTCCTGCTCATCAGTGTGAGGAAGCTACGTTTAGCCAGATTCTACCGCGTCGTCCTGCTGCTTTAATGTTTGTTAATCTTCTCAGAAAGATCCTGAAAGTCTGTAGTTGACGAGGTAACAAGCAGCCTCTGAATAACACGACGTCGTCTCTGACGAGCGAGCAGTCAGCTGGAGAACCACTCCGCGTTACACCGGTTCATTCTTACACCACGTTTGGTTTATAACAACGTCCGGCGGCTCAGGTTTTTGTGTGATCTTGTGAGAAGTTATTATTGTTTTTAAATGCTAACGTCTGACAACGAGCCAATGACAGCAACTGTATTTGGACAACAGCCAATCAGATCGCAGCAGAGAAACAGCCAATCAGCCGCACATCGTGGCTCATGAGCCAATTAAAGCTGTTCTATCTGCCACCGACATTAAAATATAGAATATTGATTAACGATAGCAGGATGTTTTACGTCATGCATAATCCAGAATTATGTTTCATTATTTTCTTCCATTATTCTGCAGCCAGCAGATGGCGCTCTGCTGTGGTGCCTTGTTTGAACTCTCAGAACTAAATTCTCACTGGACACCGAGAACCACAGTTGGCTTCATGTCATTCCGTCAACTTTAACAGATTTATAAACATTTGTTCTGACCTTGAAGCTGCTCTTGACGACTCCTTCTGGTGTGGATTTGAGCTTCTTCTTCTTCCTGCGGTTGGACAGCGGGTTCACGGCGCCCTTCAGGGTCTCAGGAACTGAAGGAAACGAAGACGAAGAGTTACGAATGATCGACATCTCTGTCCAAGTACATTTACTCAAGTACAGACGAGTACTTGTGGTACTTCAAGTGTCTTACTGAGGTACTCGGGGACGTTCCTCAGGTGAGGTTTGATGACGGCAGGATGAAGGTCTTTGTCGTGTCTGAGCAGCTGCAGGTCTCTGGGGTTGTCCTCGAAATACGTCTGAGAGACAGAACACAAGACACACAATCACAAAGTGTACACACACACACACACACAACACACACACACACAAAATCACAAAACACACACCACACACCACACACAAAACGTACACACACACACAAAGCATACACACACACAATCACAAAGCGTACACACACACACAAAGCATACACACACAATCACAAAGCGTACACACACACAAAGCATACACACACAATCACAAAGCGTACACACACACACAAAGCATACACACACACAATCACAAAGCGTACACACACACACAAAGCATACACACACACAATCACAAAGCGTACACACACACACAAAGCATACACACACACAATCACAAAGCGTACACACACACAATCACAAAGCGTACACACACAATCACAAAGCGTACACACACAATCACAAAGCGTACACACACACACACAATCACAAAAACGCACACACACACACACACACACACAAAGCGTACACACACAGTCACCTTGAGTTTCTCTGAATTGAGCAGCTCCTGTTTGATCTCCTTCAGTCGCGCCTCCTTCACCGCCTGCTTCGTCACTGAGCGCATGGCGTCCTGCACACAAACCGCTTCATCAGCTGAAGCTCATCTTAAGCCTCTTCATCGTGTGTTCTTCAAACGATGAGGAGGATACTCACCCTGCACCGGTACCTGAAGCCTTCGATCTCCTCCATCTTGAACTCGTACGGTTTCAGACCCGAGTCAGCTTTATCTAAAAACAACAAACGTTCCATATAAATACATAAACATGATCATTTCCTTCTAAACGGTGAGGGTTAAACACTGGTGCCTTGCTCATTAGCAGCTCTCATAGAGGTCAGGACTAACTGGATTTACTTCACACAAAACTCAGAGTTCTACTTCATGTTAACAGATCAGAGGTTCAGTCGTGTGTTTCACCTCCTGTGAGCGCCTCCTCCACCTCCGACAGCAGACTGAGCTCAGTGTGAGAGATGAAGGACAGAGCGGTGCCGGGGTTGTCTGCTCTCGCCGTTCTGCAGAATGAAATATAGATTTACATCAGCATTTGATTCTCATCAGACATGCATGAACGTGTGACTGAACTGAAACTCTACTCACCGTCCCACTCGGTGAATGTACGACTCCACGGTTAACGGGAAATCAAAGTTGATGACATTGGCAACGTTTTGGAAGTCGACACCTCTGGAGACGCCGAACTCTTTGTCCTTCGTCCTTTAAAAACACATCATTCAGTCATTAAAGACCTCCAGATGACACCACAGTCCGTCTGTTTGATCAACTCATCTGATGACTCGTATCAATAAGTAGTGTTCGTAGAAGATCTGCTCCATCTCCAACGTGCTCTGCAGGTTTCATTGAAGTTGTAATCTGAATGTATTCATGTCCTGATGTTACTGAAACGTCTATGATCTCTACACAGACATCGGACTCTATTCACTGAAACAGTGACTCTACCTCTCAGGACTAGCAGACGGAGGCAGCAGTAGAGCAGGAGCTCCTGTCTTTGTAGAGATCAGAGATAACAGCTTCAGTGTCTGACAGCAAGGTAAAGAGGTGGAAACACTCAACATAGCGTTCACTTAACCGGATAGAGATTCTGTTAGGAGTCTAAAATACGTCCACAGCAGAACATTCAAGACCCTCCCTCGACTCACCTTCCTCCTCTTCTCTCCGTGCTCCTCTTCTTCTTCTTCCCTTTGCCAGCCGTCTCCGGAGCAGCAGTGGGGTCGGCCAGACTCAGCTCATCTGTGGCGATGATGTAATCGTAGAAGCCCTGGTTGAACTGAGTGATGATGTGACACCTGCAGGAGGAAACCACCAGAACAGAAAGGAAAGAGGATTAACATGCTGGAAGAAGTACTCAGATCCTTTACGGAAGCAAAAGTACTAACTGTGAAAATACACCATTAAAAGTGAAAGTCTTACATTCAAAAATGTACTTAAAGTCACTACAAGGAACTTTCATGTTGTGTTGGTTCTGTGGACTAAAGCTGTAGTGTCTCTGAGCACCAGACTCTTTAGAAAACCTCTCATTTTACTGCAGCAGGGTCTGACAGTCTGCCCCTCTCAGTCCTGGTTCTCCCGTGCCTCCCTTCCCTCCAGTGGGTCCAGCAATACGTCCTGGGTCTCCAGCAGCGTGGTGTCGGTGTTGAATCCCAGAGAGGAGAAGCTCTGATCCTGGAGGAGGAGGAGACGCTGCTGCTGCTGCTGCTGCCGGGAGCTGAGCTCTCCTCCTCCCTCAGGAGCTCCGGATCCGTCCACGGTGGACCGGTCTCTGCTGGAGGATCTGGGTCTGTCCACGGTGGACCGGTCTCTGCTGGAGGATCTGGGTCTGTCCACGGTGGACCGGTCTCTGCTGGAGGATCTGGGTCTGTCCACGGTGGACCAGTCTCTGCTGGAGTCTGAGATGAAGGAGGTTCTGGTGAACCTGCATGAGTTCATCTGGTTTCACCAGAATCTGACCCGGTGGCTCCGATGACGAGCATTAAGAACAACTCTATAGAAACAGACCATCTTCTCTCTGATGGTCTCTTCACTGATGGAGGTCTGATAGAGGATCAGGACTATACTGAGACTGGTTCAGGACCAGATAAAAGCTCCTCACAGTACCTTTAAGTAAAACCCACTCCCCTCTCCTCTCACCTGGACTGGACGGGCAGCTCAGAGTTGAGCACACAGGCGGGAATACCGAACTGCTCCATGAACAGTTTGAGTCTGTAGCTCCGGTCCACTGCGCCCACAAACACCAGTGTCTTCCCCTGAACCAGACGCAGCTTCAGCAGCGTGTAGACCAGCAGGAACTTGTCCTCCTCCTCACATTTGATGCTGTACTGCTGCAGCTGGCTGCTGTCTGGGAGCTGAGAGCCCTGAAGCTTCAGGATCACCTGAGAGGACACAGATACAGGTGTGAGGACAGAACCAGAGCCAGCGACACGGTAACAGCGATCAGCTGTTTCCTCTAAAGAGACTCTGAACACGGCATTACAGGGTTGTGCAGCAGCAGCGCCTTCAACGCCTGAACATCCTCGGTGAAAGTAGCCGACATCAGGAACGCCTGGTAGATCTTCGGCAAATGACTGTTGGAAAATACACAGAAAAGCTTCGTTTTAGTGGCGAAATACAGGCGACAACCTGCTTCAAGTGTTAAAGCTGCATTCTCTCTAGTGTCCACCAGGGGGCGACTCCTCTGGTTGTATAGAAGTCTATGAGAAAATGACTCTACTTCTCTCTTGATTTATTACCTCAGTAAACATTGTAAACATGAGTTTATGGTCTCGATCTCTAGTTTCAAGTCTTCTTCAATACAGCATGAGCAGCTTTGGATCAGATTATATTTTTATTAGGAATTTAAAAAGCACAACGACTCAAATGATTATCATGACGCAAAACTCCCACAAGATATCAATCAAAATCATTAACAACTTATTTACAAAGCGGTTCTCAGTGGAGAACAGATTGGGCCACTGTGCATTAAACATGTTGATTATTAATGTTCTCACCATAACAAGCTCTTCAGGTCGTCCTCGAAGCCAAAAGAGAAGAGCAGGTCGGCCTCGTCGACCACCAGCGTCTCCAGAGACGAGTGCAGGACCAGGTTCTGGGCGGTGAGGTGGGCGAGGACGCGGGACGGCGTCCCCACGATCACGTCAGGCTTCTCCATTAAGATGGGCCTGTTCAAACACAACGTCAAAATATATATATATATATATATATATATATATATATATATATATATATATATATATATATATATATATATATATATATATATATATATATATATATATATATATATATATATATATATATATATATATGTGTGTGTGTGTGTGTGTGTGGACTGACCTCTGTGCAGACAGGTCAGCTTTCCCGGTGATGTCGGCCACTCGGACGTCTCTGGAGCAGAACGCCGTTAACTGTCTCATCATGGTCTGAACCTGCTGACCCAGCTCTTTGGTTGGAACCAGGATCAGAGCTCTGACCTCCTGCTCACGGACGCTCTGAAGACAACAAACAAACAGTGAGCGGTCCTGAGGACGAGGAGGACGAGGAACAGCTGGGTGACATCCGTTTTTCTCCCCTCACCTGTTTGGAGGCCAGGATGCGCTGGATGACGGGTATGGCGTAGGCAGCGGTCTTTCCCGATCCGGTCCGAGCTCGAGCCAGGAGGTCTTTCCCCTCCAGGGCCAAAGGGATCGCCTTCTCCTGGATCAGAGTGGGCTGAGACCAACCCAGGTCTGCAACCGCCTGAACCAGGACGACAAGCAGAGAGTTCACCGAGCGGAACACGACGGAATATTATTAATAATACAGAGATTTCAACATTTTTACTGTACTACACCTCATATATCTCATACTCCGTATGTAGTATTTTAACAATGAGGTATTACTACTTCTTTACTAAACTATCAAGTATCAGTTGGAACATTTCAATCCCAGAAACAAAGGTTTAAATGTCAAGCTGAGAAAGATATAAACGTCACTATAAACAAGGTTATTTGTTTTAAAGTAGGTTTAACGTTTTTATTCACGTTACATCTGTATTAGTTAGTAGACACACGAGACAAGCGAGCTCAGACGTGACGAACTCCTTCTGTATTTACGTCACTTTTCTTCAGTTTACATTCTTCAGCCGGAGGTTCAACGTCTCACTAACACTTTATTAAACATGTACTGATGCTGTCAGAAGGTTTGTTACCTTTAGAAGACGGTCGTCTAAGCCCATTTCATGGAACAGAAGCCTCTCAGTAGCCATCTCTGCGCCTCACTACAACCACACGTGCGTCGCAGGAATTTGACGTCATGATGCCATCAAGCCCCTCCTCCTCTAAAGCTCGCGTTCCCAGTTTAGTTGCTTATATTCTTCTGAATAAAATAAAATAAAATGTAATTTAATACAATTTAATTTAATTTAATAAAATATTGTACTTTTTACTCATTTATTTTATTAAATAAAAGATGGCATCATTAACTGTATAATCAACCAACTACAACAGTAAAATCCTGCTTTTACATTAATGCACGAGTCATAATAATCTTTTGATAGAATATATAATAGTAGAACAGTCACATTTTGAATACTTTAACTATATTTTACTGACTGTACTTTTACTATTGGAACATTTTCATGCAGGATTTCCACTTGCAGCAGGGTATGTCCACAGTGTGGTATGAGTACTTTTACTTCAGAGAGTAATCTGAATACTTCCTCCTCCTCCACCTCTGAATGGACCTCATGGTGAGATTGTTTATTTTTTCTCCCTGATTTCCCTCATTTGACCGGAAGATGGCGACAAAACGCCACCAAAGAAAACGTCACACTGGACCCTCATTAACAACTAAACATAACAAATAACCACGATTATTATCAGCAGAATTAAAACATAACAACACCAGACAACACACTCTATTTATGCAGACACACAGCATGCACGTGACTTTGCCCCGGGTCCGTGGAGTCACGTGCGTCTCGATGAGGACTTGTTGAGAAGGAGAAGGCGCTGAGAAGATGTCTGCTGCTGGAGGAGGCTCAGCAGCAGCCTCCTCATCTCATCCATCCTCCCTCAGCACATACACGAGTCAACATGGCCGCGGAGCAGCTCGCCCTGCAGCACTGAGACACGGACCACAACAACACACAGGTAAATAACAACAAGCACGAGCACGCCTTTATTCCCTATTATACAGGATTGTAGCTTCAGTCACACAGAGACATGCAGCCGAGGATTCACCAAAACAAAGCTACAGGTTAATATTTGTTACATAATCTGAAGATGATAATATTCTAATGATGACATTATTTCCCTTCACTCGATTCATTCCAGGCTTCTGTACGTGTTTCATTGTTCATCGCTTTAATATTTCATGAGGTGAATCGGTGGTTGTCTCCTCTCAGATTAAATGGCGTTCATGTCCCGGTTCTCCCGGTCCCGGAGCAGCTCCAGGTCTCCGAACCGAAAGGACTCCGAGCGCGTCTCCCCGACGCTGACGGTGTCCGAGCTGGAGCGGCTCCTGTGCACGGGCAAGACCGCCTGCAACCACGCGGACGAAGTGTGGCCGCGGCTCTACATCGGAGATCAGTGAGTTCCACCTGCAACGCTTCATGATGGAGGAAGTATTCAGACCTGTTACTGAAGTCAAAGTAGCAGGAAAACAGTGTAGAAGTACTCTGCTGCAAGTACAACTCACTGCGTTCAAAAACCTGCATGTACTTTTGGTTCAAAATATACTTTAAATATATACTAAATATAATATAATATAATATAATGTAATATGATGTAATGTGATCTAAAATAATATAATAAATATAATATAATATATTGAATATATTGAATATAATGAATATAACGTAATATAATATAATATAATATGATATAATATAGAATTATATACTATATTATTATATAATTATTGATGCGTTAAAGTGTTATCACTTTAATGTTGCAGCTGGTAAAGATGGAGCTCTTTATAATTATTTAATATAATAAAGGATGAGTTCATCTGTAATAATACATCCTAATATATTAGTGGATTGTTGAATATTAGCAACATTTAGTGTTAATCTGAATCTTAAAAAGTAACTATCTAAATCTGTCAAATATAAAGTGGCATCAAATGGAAATATTCAAGTAATGTTGCATGCGTCCGGTAGCACTGAACAAGAGCGTGCATCCGTACTATTGAGCTACAAATGCTTTCATCTAATGCACGACTCATTGTGAAGTAATGCAGCAGATGAGAGTGAAAAACAAGCACGTGCATCAGTGTGCACAACAACATCTCAAACATCCCATAAATAATGAGACGGACTCGAACCCTGAAGCTGAACACAGACGGTCTGTCAGGTTCAGGCCGGCAGAGGAAACAAAGCAGCAGACGCGGTCTAGACGAACGAACCGGTTTATAAATAAATGAGATGAGAAGCAGGTGAGTGAGTGGGCGGGAAAAAGACAGATGACGAAAGAGATCACTCTGATGAGAGCAAAGAAACAGAATAAATGTAAAGTATTCATCAATTAATAACAATAACTCACTACTTACTTCATACATCAGTGGTGGAAAGTATGATTTTACTATTTTAGGGGAGAGCGGGTCATCATGTACTTTTCAGTCTCAATTTTTATGTTAAATTAAATATTATATTCTGGTGGTGGATCAATTTACTCTTAAATAAAACCTCAGACATTAATTATGGTGCACTGAATATGATTTAATTAACAGTTTGATGTCCCAAAAAGTACAAATATCGAATATTTCATGAGAGAAAACATTTTCTTGAATCAGAACCACAGAATGTATATAAGAAGTGGACGTAGTCGTCATGACGTCACTCGTTGGTTTGTGGATGTTTTGAAGCATCGAGTTCGGTGATTTTGTCGTCGCCATCTTGGATTACGGATGTTGTTGTTTTATGCAACCAGTGAACAGGAAGTGACCATATCTGGACTGAGGAGGAGTGACGTAGAGACGCCGTATACGTCTCTGATAGAGACCTGTCAATCACTGTGTAGCCCCGCCCTAAAGCATCCCCTGCTTTATGGTCTGTTTGACTCTAAATGGACCATAATGTACTAAATGAACATCATGCTGTATTGAAGAAGACTTGAAACTAGAGATTGAGACCATGAACTCATGTTTACAATGTTTACTGAGGTAATAAATCAAGAGAGAAGTAGAGTCATTTTCTCATAGACTTCTATACAACCAGAGGAGTCGCCCCCTGGTGGACACTAGAGAGAATGCAGCTTTAACACGTGAAGAATCGACTTCACTCTTAAGAACCGGAGGTTGCCTCCTGATCTGAACTTAGTTGCGTGACACATCTGCCTTTGTTTACGTCGCTTTTATGTAAATATATAAATCACACATCAGTTTGACGGACTGATTCTGGACTCCTCTTCTCTGCAGAGACATCGCGTCAGACCGCCGTGAATTGTCCAAACTGGGCATCACTCACATCCTCAACTGTGCACAGAGTAAGTGGCGCGGTGGAGCCGAGTACTACGCCGGGATGGACGTCACCTATCACGGCATCGAGGCTCACGACTCGCCGACCTTTGACATGAGCGTCAACTTCTATCCGGCTGCTGAGTTCATCCACAAAGCCCTCACGAGTGGAGGTTAGTGTGAGAACGTGTGTGTGTGTGTGTGTGTGTGTGTGTGTGTGTGTGTGAGGAGGATATTTAGAAATACATTCAAATGATAAGGAAATAAAAGATTGTATTTTATTTGATTAAAACAAATCTCATCAGTTTTAATGCTGTATAATAATGAGCTTACAGCTCATGTAGGAAGTTAAACATCATAATTCATTTCTAATATCTATTTTATATTAACGTGAAAACATCTCCTTCAAACTACTGGATTTATTCTAGTTTATCACCAAAACTACATTTTACAGATGACATGTGAACACATCATGATAACGTTATAATGTACCTTCAGCCAGTACTCATGTTCACTGAGCAGAGCCTGAAGGCATCATCATGTAACTGAAGTGAACTTCCGTTGGTTAGCCGTTAGCGGTGCTGCTAACGTTACTAGCTCTCCTCCTGTTGGTTGTTTACAATGAAACATGATCAGAGATCAGAGACTAGAAACACATGTTCTACTGAGTCAGTAAAACTTTATTTACACTCTGATGGTTAACGATTAACCCAACTAAGAAGTCTAAACCACCTGTTTAAAACAGCTCATCATAGTTTGACACGTTGCTCTTAAACCTATAGCGTGTCGTGTGTGACGAGTCGGGAATGAGAATGTCTCTCTTCCAGCTCTGTTTTTGGTCTCCACCACCTCCTGAGTGGCTTTTTACAGCTTTTTCTCTGTAAACGAGTGAACCAGGACTGTAAAGTTGTGAAAAGATAAACAATAAACCAACAACAGATTAACGTTCATATTGTGTGTGCAGGTAAGGTGCTGGTCCACTGCACTGTGGGAGTGAGCCGCTCGGCCACGCTGGTCCTGGCCTACCTGATGATCCGACAGAACCTGACGCTGGTGGAGGCCATCAAAACCGTGAAGGACCACCGAGGCGTCATCCCCAACCGGGGCTTCCTCCGCCAGCTCAACGGCCTGGACGGCATCCTGAGAGAGAGCCGTAAGGCGTCGCCGCAGAGCTGAAAACCCGCTCAACACACACACACACACACACACACACACACACACACACAATGAGGTAGCAGCTAGTCGGGTTAAACTGGGAGAGGTAATGGGACCAGGTTAGGAGCAACTGGTGGGTTTCTGACACTGTGGCTCTGAGTGGCAGCAGAGTTTGACTGATAACTGATATCTGATATCAGATATTCTTCGGAATTTATTTATTTATCTATTTATTTAGTTATCTATTTGTTTATTTATTATTTAATTTTTTATTTCGTTTTTTTATTTATTTATATTATGTTGTTGTTTATTTGTGTTTGAGCTTCTGAAACAACGTGAGCGCTGGAGTGGAACTCTCCAGTAATATCCTTTCAGATATGACACACGTTTAATGTCAGTTAAGTGGAGTCAGGTTTATTGACGTGCAACCTGTGACGATGCAGGCGATAAGTTGGCTGTAAAAGGTCACACATGCTAAACTCGTCTCTTCTTATGCGAGAGTGAAGTATTTTTTAATCAAACTTCAGACCATTCCACTTGGACCTGATGTTTCACTGCCAAGAACAGAAAGGAACAGAATCCTCGGCAGCTAAAACACTGCAGAGACCCTCAACGTGGCGTCTCATCTCTGGTGCATCTTTTCTTACTGCAGGACATTTCAAACAAATGTCTCGAGGGCTCTTTTAAAGATCTTTAAACGAGATAAAATATCCTGGAAGAAGATGAAATAATATATATTTTCAAAATCCTGCAAACTGTCTGTCACTTGAACTCAATTCATTAAAGTTGCTACAAGGAACTTTCTTTTCCAGGTTGATGCGCCCCCTGTGGACTAAAGCGGTGGTGTTTCTCATGAGCACCAGACTCCCTTTAGAAAACCTCTCATGTTACTGCAGCAGGGTCTGACAGTCTGCTCCTCTCAGTCCTGGTTCTGGTTCTCCCGTGCTTCCCTTCCCTCCAGCGGGCCCAGCAATACGTCCTGGGTCTCCAGGAAAAATAAATGAGTTAAAGTGATCGACGGTGTGCAGGATTCAACAAATACCAGGTTAAAATGGAGGTAACAGTATTGCCACTGGCCCCTTTAGTGCTACCAGTAAAACCAGGTTATCTGCAGTGTTCCTATCAGCTGGTTTGGGGCTCAGGGTTTGGATTAAAGGGGCCCCACGCTTTGTTTTTTGAGTGCGTGTCCACATGTGGGCCAAACATGTCTTTTGTAATCCAACCTCCCTCAGAAAGAAGACTCTTGCTCAGTGATTCTTCCCCATAGATTAAGTCTTTGCAGGTCTTCCCTCGACTTACTTTTGTACATTCAGCAAGTGTCATTAAGAGCTCAGAACAACTGACACTCCAGTCGTAGCCCAGGTCTAAACCAGCACAGTCATGTAGCCTGTTGATTATTGTATTACAGTGTTGTTACGTGTTTTATTCACGTTCGATGTATTGTTTCAATCCAGTGTTTTTCAAATAGTCACAGTCCTTTCTTGACTTTGTTTTTTACTGGATATCTTGTGTGTGACGATCTTAAATTCACCCAGCAGAGAAGAGACCTCAGCCCATTGGGATGGGATTGACATTACAGGTGGAGGTGGAGGAATGTAACATTCACTGTTCAACTCATCGTGAAATTACAGGAAATGACTGTAAAAGACGAGGACAATTCAGCAGGACAAACAGAAAGATAAAGAGTCATAACTCACTCAGATCTGAACTCACAGACATGAAACACGTATTTTCAGATTCAGCGTGACTTACACTTCCAGATGTATCTTGTTATGTCCATCGCGAATAAATGTCCACAAATCCACTTAGAAATCTTGAAAACGTCCTTGAGAATCGTCACGTTTTTAAGTTTTTTTCAGCCTCAAAGTAGTCTGGTGATAGTCGTCCGTACGTCAATGGATACACTGCTAACGGGAACTGCTAAATGCTAATTCGGCATACTTTTAATGGTACTATAGGCTTAAAAAACACTTTCTCTAAACTGGCATTTCAACAGCATATTTGATGAGCTTTTATGGGGTGTAGCTCTCCTGGCTTTATATGGCTGTGATGTTGTTTCCCAAGTTGGCCTTTATGTTGGTGTTCAGTTAGAACATTCAGTTTACTCCTTTTTCTTAATTAGAATTACCGCCTCGCGGCTGTATGCGGCCGCCAACCAGTCAAGGTGCAGTTCCATCTTAAACATCTGTGTGAAATTGTCATGAGTTCGAGCCTTATTTTGTGAGGTCACAGCAACTTTTGATGACCAGGTGGACGTTTGTGCCGAATTTGAAGAAATTCGCTCAAGGCGACACAAGAATGGGACGAGTAGAAACTCACTCCACCTCAACTGGAAAAATGAATCCCGTCCGAACGGTGCTTCAGACTCTAACGAGGCTACGAAACAACTTCCAGTCTGGTGTATCACTCCAACTTCACAGTGACTGTTAGCTAGGCCAGAGTAGTACTCTCTCAGTGATACTTAAATACGCCAGCACACGAAGCATTTAGAGCCGACGTTCAGTGGGAGACAATAACCTCAAACGTGCCGTCGCAAAAGCTACCAACTGCCTGGATGTCAGGAGAGTTTTGTCTCGATGCTGAAACTCAAACCAGCTTTTCAAATATGTGTTTGTTAATTAATTACCCCAAGTACCAAACATATTTTCTCGTGACTTGTGGCCTTCGTCTGTGCTGTTTTTGTTTATTTACCACCACTATGATGAAGTAACGTCGTTTCCTCAGCTCACACGCGGGAAAAAATGTAAATACAAAAGCTGATTGGTGGATTTGTACAGTTTGTGGAGATTTAAAGGTATAGTTTGAAGATTTAGGACGTGAGCTTATTCGCTTTCCTGCTGAGAGTTAGCTGAGAAGATCAATACCACACATGGGCTAAGTATGGAGCTGAGGCAGGAGGCGATTAGCTTAGCATAAAGACTGGAAGCAAAGGGGAAACAGCTAGCCTGGCTGTGTAACTTGTTTTTACATTTTTACAGTTTTACAGTTTGTTTCAAAAAAACAATATTTTTTTATGAAGTGCATTTACAAACAGCGACGGTGTGATGATGTGGCGCAAATTTATGCTAGCAGGTTTTTATTAGCTCTAGCTAACCAGTTTCTATTGAGTTGGCAGAAAATTTGTCTAAAGCAGACTTTTTAATGTTTCCAGCTGAGTAGTCTGAAATATGCACCTGATGATGGCTACATACCTAATATCATGCTAACAGACTGACGTTAAGCTAACATGGCAGCATCGGCCCTTAATGATCCACATAGCCTTGTTTTTCTAAACTTTGGAGAGAGCTAGGCTAGCTGTTACCCAACATTTCCAGTCATTATGCTAAGCTAAGCTAATCGTCTTCATACTTGACCGCACAACAGACGTCCGCATAGTATTGATCGTCTCATCTAACTTCTCACCGCATATATTTTCCAAAAGAATTTGGGTTTGAGGCCTTGGAAAGCTCGATCACGGGTTTAAGGGGACAATTTGTGTGTTAAATTATTAGCATCATAGGTGGCTACTTGGGGGCCACATCAGACCCCCTTTGTATCCCTATCGCATGACAGATATTTTCATGAGATCCTGGATGTTTTAAACTGGCACATTCTATAACATTTGGTATTGAATTGTGAAGGCATGAAGTTACGTTTTGTGTTCAGGAAATCAGACTTCCTTCCCGACGTCGCTCTGTTAAATAACCACGATGTCCTGGGGCAGCAGAATCTGCCTTTTCGTCTCCACTCAGTTAAAACAAACAGGAAACGATAATAAAAAACAGGTGAACTATCCGTGGATATTTTCCCTTTGCTGTATATGATCTGTGGGTTTTGCATTTGTGGGTTTTCTGGTCGTCTGTCTCGATTCTTCTTTATATTCTTGTGATATCTTTACTTTTCTATTAGACTTCTTTTGGGTTTATTTTTGTATCACTTTAAGTTCATTGAAGGAGAAAACTGGCAAAGGAGACGTTGATGCCTTAATACGAGTGTACGTCACCTTGTGTTTTTACTTTCGTTTCTGTTTTTATTGTAAATAACACTGAGTATTGATAACTTTGTTTTGATAAATTATGTACTTGATCTGAAACAATAAAAACAAATATCAGAGCCGTTGTAGTGCATTTTGTATTAAATAGATAGATTTATACTGCATAGATGACCTTTAGTGGTAAAATGTGTACTTGTGTATAAACAGTCACTTGTGATCAAATTCTAACGTTGCGAAAAACTAATAAAAACACTTAAATACACAAATTAAATAACATTTCAGGTATTCACCAACAAGAGGGACAAACAAAGGAAACTTTTAAACTTGCTTTATTTAGACAATCAGAATCATTTTAGTCAGATTGTTGACAAATGGGGTCGTAGAAAATCAGATTAGAAGGAACGAAACGTGATAAAACTGATAAATTTGTGTTTGTCTATTAATGCTGCAGATATATATCATCTCTAAGATTAAACGGGATGTGGATAATGAATGGTTAAATCTGAACTTAAGGAGCTGTGTTGCACTTTATTTGACCAGAGTCGGCGATGACAACCTTCTTAGAAGTTTTGCCGCTTGATGAGCCGACCGCCTCCATCTTCTTGACGACATCCATGCCCTCCACAACGCTGCCGAACACCACGTGCTTCCCGTCCAGCCTGGAGAGGAGAAAGGAACATCTGAAATGAGCTGACAGTTGGTTTGAACGTGAACGCAGCAGCACACGGGTCAAAGCGGAGCTCACCAAGAAGTTTTGACTGTGCAGAGGAAGAACTGGGATCCGTTGGTGTTTTTCCCGGCGTTGGCCATGGACAGTGCGCCAGCTCCCATGTGCTTCAACTGGAAGTTCTCATCAGCAAACTTCTCCCCGTAGATGGATTTGCCTCCGGTTCCGTCGCCTTTGGTAAAGTCCCCGCCCTGAAATAAAGAAAACAGAAAGGGGAAAGGCTCAGATGACAACAGAAATCACAAATACAGGATGTGAACTGGTGGAAACAGAAATCACAGGACACAGCTCTAGCCGTCACGTTACCTGGCACATGAAGTCGGTGATGACTCGGTGAAACGAGGAGCCCTTGTAGCCAAAGCCTTTCTCTCCGGTGCACAAAGCACGGAAGTTTTCTGTAAAATAAAAGACAAGTCACTTCATTAAATATACTTAGTCATTTAAAGAATACAACTAAATTATAGGTTGATGTCACCAGTAAAAAAAAATGGATGTATTGCTTTAAATTAAAACCACCCGAGGTCACTAGCTGGACAGTTGAATACTTTATTTTTTCTTTTGCATCAATGATTTTAAACTACCTCTGCACCTGTAACACGGCTTTACATGCAGAGTGATGCTGCACGTTGAATCTTTCTAGGAATACGGCATCACTTGTGGTCGTTGTGCGTCTCCTTGATGTCGTTTTTGTGGCCGCCTGTGACTTTGTAGTCGTTTTGAATTTGTTAGTGATAATGTTAAATTTTTTTAATAGCAATTTTGCATCTCTTTGACGTCGTTTTGTCTCTTTGTGGTCGTTTTGTGTTTCTTTAAGGTTGTTAAAATGTCATTGAAGTTGTTTTGAGTCTTTGAAATATCTTTGTGGTCGTTTTGCATTCATGCACTTCGCTTTAAAGAAAATGTCAGAAACGGCGTGACGCATTTGAGCCACTAAGCTACTGCGTGCACAAAGGAAGCATGGCGGCACTTCCTTCTTCGGCCACTGGGTTTAAATGAGATCATAGAACGAACTACTTCCCGCATCATGCAGGTTATTTTGTTGGTAGTTGCATTAACGTTGAAGGACAGTTTAACCAATATATCGCCATCGTCCACCGGGTGGAAAGGACTAAAACCAGCACATTTCAAGCGAGTTAGTTTTTTTCCTATACTCGTGGTCTCACTTCCGGCTTTGCATTAGTAATGGCAGCAGCAGCAGCGGCTCTCGTGGTGCGACTATCCGCCCACACTTGGCTCTGTAACTGAGTATTCGGGCTCCCACGCCGCCACGGCCTCGCCCTGTATATGATTAACCGCTCAGGTGAGGACTTTCAGCCAATCACAAACGTTTTTGTAGGAGTGCGGACAGAGAGCAGCGGCTCCGCAGCTCGTGCTGCTGCAGCGACGCGTCCTCCTCGGCAGAGCTCACATACCTGCAGTCTTTGGCACCACATCAGCGCGCAGCTGCAGAACACAGACACAAAGCCGTCAGCAAACCGTGCAGATGGAGGGAACACATTGTAGCGATTTAACGCATCACAGCTGAAATAACGCAAAGTGAGAAAAATGAATTGATTATCGTGATGTGCATCTTACCTCCATTATGATCCTGCCGGCCGATTTGCCATCAATGTTGATATCAAAGAATACTTTAGGGTTCGTCATTTTCACGAACACGCTTGAGATCTGGTTATGGTGGAAAAACACTGGAATGAGCAACGCCTCGGTTCTCTAGCCTCGCCTGTATTTATGCATTGTCCGGGGACGTCAGAGCGGCTGACAGCCAATCACAAACAGGCTTTTCTTTGAGGCTCATGAATGGACCAATAGGAACGACGATGGGCGGGGTTTAATGCCAGGCGCTGTCGGTTGGTAACACGACACCATGGGCGGGTTTCACCATGAAAATCAGTTATTTGAAATGAGTCGTGTTCAGAAGCGTCAGGACGCAGCGCGGTGGACGATGGGAGGTCCAGAGGGCAACGTGCAGGAAGTGAACCTACCTCATGTCGAGATGTCTGCCGGCAAACAGAGACACGTGCTTCAGTTAGAGCTCTGTGTCTGTCAAAAGATTTAAATAAAATATAAATATTCCTGCTGAAAGTACATTTACTCAGTACTTCTGGAGGAAGAAGGTACTCCTTAAAGGTGCATGAAACGAGATTTTATACACATTTGTTAATACAAGTATTGTTTTTTTATTTGCAGTAATATAACTTTTGCACCAAAGATTAAATCACCAGAACTGAAAAATACAAAGTTATGAGAAACACGACAGAGTTCATGTCTGTACTGACCTCTAGTGGTGAAAGGTGTCAACTGCAACAAGGAAAATACTTGTTTTGTTCTGACTGCCATTAATAATAACAGGACAAACAGAGTAAGCTTTCAAGTTCTTTTATTTACACCATCAGCATCATTTTATTCAGAAAGGTGGTCCCAGAGAACGGGCTAGAAGGTACAAAATGTCACACGACGATCATCAACGCAGGAAGCAAACGTCCAGAGGATGAAGAGTTCATTCTGTGTGTTCCTGCTGATGCTGCAGATAAACACTCATCTCAAACTGGGATGTGGATAATGAAGGGTGCATGGAGACTGGAGGAGCTTTGTCGCACTATTTCAGTTCCCCACAGTCGGCGATGACGACTTTGGCTTTCGGGGTGCCGCTCTTTGTGCCTTGCTTCTCCATCGCCTTGACGACGTCGGCGCCATCCACGACGTTGCCAAACACCACGTGCTTCTTGTCCAGCCTGGAGAGCAGAAGAAGAAGAAGAAGAGGAAGCCTGATTAGCATGGAGACCACACTCTCTCTGTTGTTGCTTTGGAACCTGAATGCAGCAGCACTCGAGGGTCCAGAGTGGAGCTCACCAGTCCGTTTTATCCGTGCAGATGAAGAACTGGGACCCGTTGGTGTTGGGCCCGGCGTTGGCCATGGACAGCGTGCCCAGACCCGTGTGCTTCAACTGGAAGTTCTCGTCTGCAAACTTCTCCCCGTAGATGGATTTGCCTCCGGTTCCGTTGTGGTTGGTAAAGTCCCCGCCCTGAAATAAAAGAGTTCACTCAGTATTTTTGTGGCAACAGAAATCAAATCTCCATCATGTGACCGAAGCAGGAAACAGGACACAGCTCTTGCCTTCACGTTACCTGGCACATGAACTTGGGGATGAGTCGGTGAAACGTGGAGTTCTTGTAGCCGAAGCCTTTCTCTCCGGTGCACAAAGCACGGAAGTTTTCTGTAAAATAAAAGACAAGTCGCTTCATTAAATATACTTACACCAACTAAGATACAAAAAAATAAGTTCATATCACCAGTAAGTATTAGTCACTAGACAGCTGTTGATTACTTCATGTTTCTATTTTCATTTACATCGTTTGAGTCTCTTTGAAGTAGTTTGAGTCTCTTTAGGTTGTTTTGAGTCTCTTTGTGGATGTTTAGTCTTTGAGGTTATTCTAAGTCTCTGTGGTTGTTTTGCATCTTTTTGTAGTCCTTTAAAGTCTCTTTGTGGTTGTTGCGTGTGTCTTTGTAGTAGTTTGAGACTATTTATGATTGTTTTTGTGTCTCGGTTGTCACTTTGAGTCCCTTTGTGGTTGTTTTGATTTTATTTGTGGTCATTTTGATTTACGTTGTGGTCAGCTGAACTTCAGTATTTAGTTCCCTCTTGAGATGATGAGAGTCTCACTCCGGTCCAAAGCTTCCTGCCACAGCACATTCACACTGACACTGCACAGATAGCTACTCTTAATACCAGCACACTACACTAAATATATCTTCTCCCTCCTCTCATCAACACATCTCCTCTTCTCACATTGAGCTCTGCAAACAGCCAAACACTTCTTTTGATCAACGCCTTCACACCCACAGCCTCGACCCACTTTCACAATTAATCTTCAGCTGAGATTCTGTTGAATCTTACCTGCAGTCTTTGGGACCACATCGGCCCGGAGCTGCAAAACACAAGACGACTCAGTGAGTGAAGCAGGAACAGAAGCAGGCGGAGGGTTGACTCTAAATGCACCGACAGGAAGAAGCTGAGATAAACATTTAAACTAGAATTTGAATGTCTAATGGATGAATTGACTTTTCATTATTGTGTTTATATGTGGAGACACGTGTGATAAGCTGCTCCAGAGGTTTACAGCCCGTTATAACTGCACTATAACGTTTATTAGTCTTCCAGCTGTGCTGCTGCTGCTGCTGGGCGTTTCCATCAGGATGTGATTCATTATGCAATTAATCATATCGCAGGATATTAAAAACAAACAATATGCAGGCTATATATTATGCAAAAGGCTGCCAAAATGGAAGCCTACAAGCTGCATGAGAGAAGTTGACGTACTGTCTGACAGAGGCCTTTTAAACGTAAATCTATATTTAAAGCTGAAATGAAGTGCTGGTCTCACCTCCATTGTAAGCCTGCCAGCGTTGGCTCCATCAATGGTGATGTCAAAGAACACTCTGGGGTTCCCCATCTTTGTGGACGCGCGTGTGTTCTGTGGTCCGTGATGGAGATGCGCACTTCAACGACACACAATCTATTCTGGTCCGTATTTATGTGCTGGAGGGCCGAAGCACCGGTGACGTAGAGGAGCCGCCGACAGCCAATCACAGGCGCGTTCTATCAGCGAGGGCTCCAGGACGGACCAATAGGAACGAAGATACGTGTGAAGCGGTGAGATGATTAATAAAATACTAAATAACATCCACCCAGACCGCGCACCGTCTGTCGTTATTACATGCACGCGCGTGCAAAAGGTGCGAGAATCCAACTCACCCAAAATATCAGGTCTGAAGGCTTTCAGTGGAAGAATGTTTGATAATCTCACGAGGACACTTTCAGCAATAATAACCACATTATGTGCAACATCTTTCAACATGGTGCAATATTTAAATTTCATGTGCAATATTAGTTATTAATCTACAATATAACTTTCTACTTATTCAACGTCATTGATAACATCTCTCATTCTATTTTAGTTTCATTAAACTCTGGTGTTATCACTTCTTATACACTTTATGATTTACTCCTGTATTCATCTTTGTTGTTTACTTTATTTACCTTACTCTTATTGCTATTGTGTTCCATTTGGCAATGGTGTCAGTATTATTTATTTTTATTCTATTGTTCATATATATTTATTGTTTTTTTCTTATTATTCTTTTGTAATCTTTAATGAAACTCTGGCACAATAATTTCCTTCAGCATTAACACAATTATATCTTATTTTATCTTAAATATGTGTCAAAAAACAAAAGTTGATAAAATAAATAAATGCACTAAATAATTTACTCACTTGTTGTACTCCAGCGGGGAGAAGTACTCAGATCTGCTACTGAAGTAAAAGTGATTAAAAAATAATGTATTAACAATTAATTTATTTAAATAATCAAATAATTAGATTAAACAATTAAATCTGCTGCGTTAGAAGTAGAAGATCTGCAGTTACATTGTTCATATTTCATTATTTTAAATGTGTTTATTGTAATTTTTTCTGTTCTTAATTTATTTAATTAAAATATATTTGCCTTCATGTGACAACTTCTGTGGCAATAAACCGGATTCTGATTCTACTGAAACTAAAGTATTTTCTACTTTAAGTCTCAAAAGTACAAGTACTTGTTCTGCAGTAAAAATACACAAATGTGTTTTAATATAAGATCATTTTATCCCTTTGGCCTCAAACGTGATGAAATGAAACTGCGTGAAGTTTAGAGATTCAGAGTTTTACGCTGCTGTAAAGAATAAATGTAGAGAAGTAAAAGTTTAAATATCTTCAAACAAAGAGAAGAACAAGTAAATACTGAAGAAGAAGAAGAAGAAGAAGCTGATAACGTATAAAGAATCACTTCATGAGTCGTCTCAGAAACACCAGAACAAACCGTGTTCAGATAAAGTGATTTAATTCTGAGGTTCAGGGACAAGGTAACTGCAGGTACAATGACGATTATGATTAAAAAATAAATAGAAAATAATGGCAATTACAATGTGTTACAAAATATGTGGAATAGTTTACATATTAAAAAACTGGTTTTCCTTCTTTTTTCTAGCAAATTTGCAGTTAAATAAGTTCATAATTTCCCAAATATAATAACATTATTGTGTTGCTCCACTTCTTTCTTGTTGGACCACGACGGTGAACTCATTCATAGAAAAACACAAACGTCAGCGTTTTAGAAAGTGGTATGAAGAAGACGTCTTCCTCGTTAACTGCGGCGCTGCACGTCTGCACGTCACCGCGGGACCTTTTTACAATCGCTTTATAATTCTTCTAACATACAGTATGTATACAGTGCCAACGATGATCCATTATCCAACTAAAGAACATTAAAATTACCATGATTAACAATTCATTTGATACACACACGTTCTCTAATGAAAACAGCCGATTACACAGTACACGAACCCAAAGCGCGGATGGGTTATACACGTCCAGAACACCTTTTTAGAAACATACCAAGAGCTTTCAGATGGCAGAAAAAGCCACGACACAGCGGTTCTCATTTACAGGATGCTGGAGAGGAACCCGACGGAGAGCCGGGAGCGGTTCTTTATATATTCACAGTGCTGAAGGACCTCAGCGCTCCCAAACCTCAGGGTTTAAAAAGAGATACTTTTGTACATCTGTTTATCTTTTCTCTTTTACTCGCTGCCCTTATCTCACATCAACGTCTTCATCTGGTGATATTCTGTGTTTCTCTGTTAATCCCACGAAAAGATCCAAACTCTACCAACGCTGTCCCTTCATCATCTTCATCATCACTGTAGTTTATTCTGACTCAACCACACAAACACTCACTAGAGCACCACATGTGGATTCATCCGCCGCTGAAAATAGTCCTCAACAAAGCTACAGAGATCAGATGCTTCAGGAGATCACTGATCACTGGTTTCTTTTAGAGATGAATAAATAAGAACCGACGGCTTTAATCAACTTGAGCGCCGGAGTATCAGTTTGTTAAATGTCTGTTCCCTCGACTCCTCCCTCCTTGCCTCCTCCACTCTCATCTTAAAGGCTTTTACACTTTCTTTGTTTTTTAAGCGATTAATTACATTTCAATATATATTTTTTAAACTGTTGTTTTTGTCGTTCTTTCAGAAAGAACGTGAATATTTTATTACTCCTTTCAACCGCGAAGGGAAGCGCAGACCTTTCACAATAAAAGCCCTAGATATATAATATTCAAAGGAGAATACGTTGCATATTTACGTGCTTTTAATTTGTAAAGGCGTTTAGACGCGAGGAACGAAGCACAATCAGAGAAATGAGTCTTTGGTCTTTTCATGGGATTAATATTAATATAGAAGAATAAAAGAATATCACGAGCTTTTACTTTTAATGCAGTGGTTCCCAAACTGGGAGGTTGCATCAGGAGGGGGCGGGGCAGGGGGGGGGTAAAATATTACAAGAAAGGATTTTACATCTCTGGCAACTTTAACACAATGTTGATGATTGAATATTTGAGGTAAACGGCAGAAAGACGGCGATCTACCAGGAATGTGCGTGTGCAGTAAAAAAGGGAGTTTGGGAACCACTGTTGAATTAACGTTCCATTGACATCCACACAAACAGCTTCCGTTACCCTCCACCTCCACCACGGCCGTCTAGAACATAAATACTGCGCGTTCACATCCTTCAGCCGCTGGTTTGTGCTATAGTTTAGAAATGCTGGTCTGCAGAGAGTTCTGCATCCTGCTGCACGGGATGAAGCTCAAAGTACAGCAGGACGCTTCAAAAGATAGACTGACACACACGCATTTATACACACACACACACACACACACAGGAAGTGGGCGTCGTCTTCAACCAATGAGGGCGGGGCTACGGCGAAGCGGAGGCTGGAAGATGGAGGCGGTCAGTTGTTCTCGAACAGAGACAGCAGGTCGTCGCTGCTGTTGTTGTTGGGGAGGTCGGGGGGGCCGAGGTACGACAGCAGCTCGTCCGGGTTCGTCAGTTCAGGAAGAAGCTTCAACGACAGGCGCAGAGTTTAAGGTTAAATCAAAACACCAAGTTCACAGGTTTAAGAGTCCGGACTGAGAGGTTAGAGAGAGAGAGATGCTTTTATCAAACGCTGAAGGATGACGTGTACTAGAGCGTAGAAGGAACCAAAGAGATGATTACGGAGCCAGAGGAGGTCGTAGTCTTCACAAATCCTCTGAGATTAAAGTTGTAAATTCATGACACGGAATTTGACAATTTTCTGAGATTATTTAGTCATAAACTTGCGATGAAAAAAACTCATCAATTCTTTGAGATTTAAGTCGTAGATTTAGGAGAAAAACTTGAATATTTTTGAAGATTATAGTCATAAATCTACGAGAAAAAAACCTTCAGAAAAACTCAGATCTAAATCGTAAATTTGCGAGACGAAACCTAAATATTCAGTGAGAGCATAAAGTCACAAATTCGTAAAAAAATAATCTGGAATAATCTGAGATTAAATAATAAAATTTACAACAACACTTTCTCAGAGATGATGAAATTTGAAATGACAAAAAAACGAATAAATTCTTTGAGGTTAAATTCGTAAATTTACGAGACGAAATTAAAATATTCTCGGAGATTAAAGTCACAAATTTGCAAGTGAAAAAAAATAAAACTAGACAAAAATCTTGAATATCGTCTGAGATTAAAAACCTTTCACCTGTTTTTAGTCTGTTTGTGTGTTTAAATGTGGGACAACTTCTCCGCCGCCATCTTGGCCAAGAAGCACCGTGTTACAGAGATTATAGATCTCAGTGATCGTCTTTGATTCATGAAGATCAAAGGAATAAATGAAGTCGTACATTTGCAAGGAAAAGAAGTGAGAAATGATGCAACACCGTGGTAACGCCAGCCAGCAGAGTTATTTTGGTTAGAAGGTCCTGAAAGATGCAAAACACACTTTGTTTTCTTTCATGTTCGGTTTTTTTTGTGTTATTTTCTGAACATGAATGAATTCTAATATAATTCATATATTTTGCACTCGGCGGCTCACATTACCGCAGTGTTTACCGGAGGTGTTTGTGGTGTTGATCCAACCGTGCAAAGTGAAGTGATGTGGGTCCTTAAGAAAAAAAAAAAAAAAAAAACAATACACAAGTTTTCCCGAGTTTCTTTTTTCCCGTAAATTTGTGAGTTTTCTCTCGAAAATCTAAGACTTTAATCTGAGAGAATATCCGAGTTATTTAAACAAAATAGAAGAAGTTAAAGGAGATCAACTGGAAGGAAAACAAAGGAACACGGCTTCAGATATCTGTCACGAGAAGTGAATATTTTGTACAATAATCTGACACATAATCTGGGACATGACGCTCCACAAAACATCTAATTCTACTTTTTACACTTTGGGATTTGTTCAGATTAAACAGATGATATGACTTTTTGAATCAGGGAGATCTAGAGATGCTGTCAGGTCGAGGTTTGGTTATCCTTTGACAGAGCCAGGCTAGTTGTTTCCCTCCGTTTCCAGTCTCTATGCTAAGCTAAGCTAACCGGCTTCGTATTTACAATAAGTAGGAGAGTGGTATCGGTATTTTTAATAGTTTGATAAACCCTCAATTTACAAACAGACTCCTTAATTCTGAGCTCTTCCCATCACATGATCAACAGGTCGGTTACACTCACATCTAGTGCGTGATCGGCGCCCTCCCCTCCGGGGCCTCCCAGAACGAAGGGGCCCTCGCTCTGCAGCCGGGCATTCTGGGTACCGACGTTCCGCTGCGGCAGCGGACTGCCGGCGTCGCCGAGGCCCTGATTACCGTGGACGCCCGAGCCGTGCTGCTGCAGGATGCTGTGGGCGTGTTCGATTCGTCCAGAGTGAGACGTCTGGAGATCAGGAAGAGACACAACAGAGACGAGAGGATCTTTATTTTATGGTAATTAAATAAACAACAACACATTGGATTCACAGAGGGTCAACACGGCGCCTGGAGCTCTTGTTGGTGTTTTTCTTGAGAGCACCAGAAGTGTGCGACGGCCGAGCGGCTGTCTGAGGCAGCCGGTGTGAGAGGAGTGTTTTTCTACTTCAGCTTCAGCTAAAAGCTCTTAACTGAGCTCACGGGCCAGAAGGACGAGACAGTCAGTGCTGGTGACGAATGCAGCGGCAAACTGTCAGAGCCTTTAGACCCGACAGGTCCAGGAAGGAAGGAACCGAACCGACGGGGACGCATTAGAAGAAACATCCTGTTGTTCTTTGGGTTTAATGCAGAGACGTGATGAGAGAATGAAAAGGAGACACAGAGGGTAAAAACGACGGTTATCTATTTGTTTTAGAATTAAGAAGAATGAATGAATCGCAGAGCCGGGGACGGCGGGTAATATTCAGAAAGAAATCTGAATTTACGAGGTTAAAAGTGGTAAATTTATGAGACAAAACCTAAATAGTTAATTAACAAGAAGTGTGAATCCCTGCAAACACAAGCGGTCCTTCAGCACCTCTTTCACTACATTCACTGTTGGTTTTGGTATTTTTGAGGGATTTACTGATGTAATAAAGAAAAAGAACTCAACATCCCTCTTCTTCTTTTATCTTCACTGGTTGAGTTTATTTTTACCTCTAAAGACCCTCAGCCCCTCAGGCTGCTGTCTATTCATACTCAGGCCGTCATTGTGTCATTGTGGTCGACTCGTCCATTAAAGGAAGTGAAGCCAACAGAAAAGGGACATGAAGAGGCTTTTATTTTGTTAACGGAGGAGTAAAGATAAAGTGTGGAACCTGCTCGGGCTGATAGGGGAGCGGAGGTCCGGAGGACGAGTACTCTCCCAGCGTCGGGGTGCCGGGGGTGTTGGGGAAGTCCGTGAATCCCGATTGGCTGGAGAATCCCTGGCTCCCTAAAATAAAAACAAAACAAGAGTTAAAAACAGCTGATCGTAGAACAGGAGGAGTGAAAACGCCTCCAGCTGTGGAGCTTCAGAGGACGTCTTTAACTATCGTTCTGGGTCAGCTCCCATCTAAGAGAGGATCTGACTGATTGTGTACAGTATATATATATATATATATATATATATATATATACATATATATATATATATATATACATACACACATATATACACACACACAGTATATACCACACACATTATATACAGTCCAGAAAGGTCACAAGTACACAGATAAATAGAGATCTTCTGTACCTTGAAGCTATAAAGTCAGCATTAAAGTCTATAAATGTCTCGAGCTGTTATATTTATATGTTGTTGAGTTGTGTCCTAAATGTTCCAACAACAGTCAAACGTGAGAAATCTCTGAATGTTAATCAAAGTAGCGTCATTAACTGACTTTATGTCCCGTTTGAGACGCACTTAAGATCTTGATGGTTTTTAATTCTATGTTTTATCTGGAGAAACAAGCCGATTACTTGTTTACAATTACTCAACGACCAACATTTTTTTCATCAAATTGGCAGAAATGGGCGTCCATACTAGTTTGAGGTACTTGTACTTCAATATTTTAATTTTATGCTACTTTATACTCCTCACTACATCTCAGAGGTACATATTGTACTTTTTACTCCTTTACCTTAAAGTTACTTTACAGATTAGATTTTCACATTTCTTATTTTAAGTACATTTTATTTTCCATACTTTTTTCACTTGTAACCAGTGTAGCAGTAGTATTTGTACAGCGTAGCATTAGTATCTGTACAGCGTAGCATTAGTATTTGTACAGCGTAGCATTAGTATTTGTCCAGCGTAGCATTAGTATTTGTCCAGCGTAGCATTAGTATTTGTCCAGCGTAGCATTAGTATTTGTCCAGTGTAGCATTAGTATTTGTCCAGCGTAGCATTAGTATTTGTCCAGCGTAGCATTAGTATTTGTACAGCGTAGCATTAGTAATCTGTATAGCGTAGCATTAGTAATCTGTACAGCATAGCATTAGTATTTTTCCAGTGTAGCATTAGTATTTTTCCAGTGTAGCATTAGTATTTGTACAGTGTAGCATTAGTATTTGTACAGTGTAGCATTAGTATTTGTACACTGTAGCATTAGTATTTGTACACTGTAGCATTAGTATCTGTACAGTGTAGCATTAGTATTTGCACAGTGTAGCATTAGTATTTGTACAGTGTAGCATTAGTATTTGTACAGTGTAGCATTAGTATTTGTACAGTGTAGTATTAGTATTTGTACAGTGTAGTATTAGTATTTGTACAGTGTAGCATTAGTATTCGTCCAGTGTAGCATTAGTATTTGTACAGCGTAGTATTAGTATAGCATTGTGTATAGCATTGTGTAGTATTTGTACAGTGTAGTATTACTATTTGTACAGTGTAGCATTAGTATTTGTACAGTGTAGCATTAGTATTTGTACAGCATAGCATTAGTATTTGTACAGTGTAGCATTAGTATTTGTACAGCGTAGCATTAGTATTTGTACAGCATAGCATTAGTATTTGTACAGTGTAGCATTAGTATTTGTACAGTGTAGCATTAGTATTTGTACAGCATAGCATTAGTATTTGTACAGTGTAGCATTAGTATTTGTACAGCATAGCATTAGTATTTGTACAGTGTAGCATTAGAATTTGTACAGCGTAGCATTAGTATTTTCTACCTGGCCGGTTGTAGTCGGGCGTGTTCCGGCCCCCCCCGCTCAGACTGTGGTAGGGGGACGAGGCCGGGCCCAGAGCGGCAATCATCTCCATCACGTTGGGCAGAACCATGTGACTCGGGCTGACGGTCCGGCAGCGCTTCAGCACCGGACCGTCGGGCTCCTCCTTTATGTGCAGGTCCGGTTTGACGGGCACCGGCCTCCAGCCGCACACCGGGTCTATGGTGATCTCCTCGTAGTCAGAACTGAGGGAAGAGGATGCAGACGGGTCAGAACATTGAGAATGAATCCATTCCCGTGAACTCCATGTTTTAAACACACTTACTTCTGGATGTAGACGAGAATCCCGAGCATGTACTGGTCCACCTCCAGCCCTTCTAGCAGCGCCGTTTTACTGAGAACCAAACAAACGAACACGCGGTTACGTTTCACGCTGAGACGTTCTGGTTCTAGAAAAAGGTGCAACGAGACCTGGATGCAGAACGTACTTGCACACAGGACATCTCCAGGTTCCTCTTTCGCAATTAAGCTGCAGGTAGGACTCCAGGTCGAAACACTACGAAATAAGAGACATCAGTGTGAGTAGGGACGCCCCCGAAACTTGGTTCTAAGCAGGAACCGGTTCTAAGTGAGTAAAAACACGGAGTTATCTGCATGTATAGGGGTTTGTTTTAGGGGTGTAAGGTACACAGGAGTTAGGGTTTGGTTCTTCAGTTCTCTCTCCGTAGTTGATGCAGCAGACCGGGGGAACCTGCAGGCCGGTCGTCCAGCTCTTGACGTTTCATTTGCGCTCGCCACGATGTGACCGACTCGCTCGCACAAAAAA